>NW_024737068.1:10963359-11045859 GCF_018991925.1 Homarus americanus
ATATCCATTATCATTAACCACTTGAGTACGATACCGAGCTCCTTGAGTACGGTGCTAAACCACTTGAGTACTATACCAATTCTCTGGGTACTATTGCCACGCCCTCTGAGTACGATGCTATGCGCTCTGAGTAAAATGAGTTAGTTCATTATAAAATATCGTAACCCATTGAGTACAGTGATTATAATGACTTAAAACCCTATTCTCTTGAGTACGATAATACTGTACTCTGTGGGTTATGTGATCGTACTCAAGGGATTATATCATACTGTAAAACTATATTAATATATATAACGGCCATACAATTCCTATATAACCTTATATTGGGATAATTAACCTGTACCTACCTGTGCACAGCCGAGTCCAATTAAAATCAAATAATTACCTTTTAGTTAAATTAAGGTATAAATATTCAAGTGTAATTACAATTAAAAAACTATATTTAATTATGTTTAGAGTTAATTATAATTATACTTATGATACTTGAAGTAAATATGAGTCTAATTAAAGACTGCCATAGTATATTTTCCTTTAAGTACAATAAAAAAGTATATAAGTATACAGTATATTTATCGTTATAGTATATTAAGAAGCATAATTATGTATATTCCAGGTATAACTAGAAGTGTTAATAATTATTTGTGAATAGAATTAAGACCGATGATCTTTACTTTAAAAGTCTAATTAAAGTCTCATAAATTACGTCTATAGACATTTACCTTTACTACTCAACCAATCAGAGTACCGTCCACATCTCGGACTGTTTCTACTAATCTACCTTTTAGTTTGATTAAAATCCAAACAATTTACCTTCACGTTTCATTAAGGGAATACATACAGGGTTACAAAGATACATATAAATACAGTCCAGGATATATATATACCAAGATACAGAACTACAAGGGTACAAAAAATACCCAAAAATACACACATAGTGAAGGGTATAAGTGATATGTGAGGAATGGTGTGGTGGTGGTGAGAGGAGGAGGCAAGCGGATGGAGAAAGAGAGAGAGAGAGAGAGAGAGAGAGAGAGAGAGAGAGAGAGAGAGAGAGAGAGAGAGAGAGAGAGAGAGAGAGAGAGAGAGAGTAAATAAAAAATTATTTTCCACCCTTTAACAAAACTTCCCCAACAACAACAACACCGGCGGCTATTATCTGAAAAGCTAAAGTAATTTCTATTTCTTGTCCACCTTAACTGTATATATTTTTCCCTCGGCTTAAGTGGATGGGGGAAAAAAAAAACCCCTATGTGGATACAGTGACGAACGCCCTCCTCTGTTTCAACCTAACAATGTCACCAGAGGCAATATCTGTGTCGCTTGCTGGTAAAAACAAAACAACTCTCAAACACTTCCACACAAGACGCGAGTATTATTGACGCTAGAGTAAGCTAGTGGAACGTCGTCTGTCTCTTGATATATTGTCTGTGTTATTTTAGCGATGTTTCTTTTTGTGTGTTGACATAAGGGAATGATTGTTTGTGTGGAGGTTATAAGTCACTTTGTAGATTGTGTAATTAATTATAAACAAGTGTCGGTGTACATATTTCAACTTGTCTTAACATTATCTTGGGTTTATTTTCTTCTTCCAAATACTACTACTACTACTACTACTACTACTACTACTACTACTACTAATAATAATAATAATAATAATAATATGATACGCAATATGTGTGAATCAACAACTAAACACAATGTTGTTAGTGATGGAAGATGACAGGATAATAATATTTAAACCAAAACAAAATAAAGGTTAGTGTACTGTTTGTGATTAATCTCCCACCGGATGTGAGGAAAAACCAATTATGATTTATATAAGCGAGACATCATCACTATACTCACGTTACAGGGTTTTCACTGCACCCCCTCACCAACACAGCTAATCCTCGCCAACACAGCTAATCCTCCAACACAGCTAATCCTCGCCAACACAGCTAATCCTCGCCTACACAGCTAATCGTCGCCTACACAGCAATCTCGCCTACACAGCTAATCCCCCACAGCTAATCCTCGCCCACAGCTAATCTCACCAACACAGCTAATCCTCCCAACACAGCAATCCGCCAACCGACACCTACAATAATCGTCGCCTACACAGCTAATCGTCGCCTACACAGCTAATCCTCGCCTACACAGCTAATCCTCCCACACAGCAATCCTCGCCTACACAGCTAATCTAACCAGCTAATCCTCGCCTACACAGCTAATCGTCGCCTACACAGCTAATCGTCGCCTACACAGCTAATCCTCGCCTACACAGCTAATCCTCACCAACACAGCTAATCCTCGCCTACACAGCTAATCCTCACCAACACAGCTAATCCTCGCCTACACACTAATCCTCACCAACAGCTAATCTCGCCTACACAGCTAATCCTCACCAACACACTAATCCTCGCCTACACAGCTAATCCTCCCACCCACACAGCTAATCCTCGCCTACACAGCTAATCCTCGCCTACAGCTAATCCTCCCAACCAGCTAATCCTCGCCTACACAGCTAATCCTCACCAACACAGCTAATCCTCGCCTCACAGCTAATCCTCCACAGCTAACCCCCACAGCTAATCCTCACCAACACAGCTAATCCCGCCTACACAGCTAATCTCACCAACACAGCTAATCCTCTCCTCACAGCTAATCTCACCAACACAGCTAATCCTCGCCTACACAGCTAATCCTCACCCACAGCTAATCCTCTCCTACAGCTAATCCTCACAACACAGCTAATCCTCGCCAACACAGCTAATCCTCCCAACACAGTTAATCCTCACCACACAGCTAATCGTCGCCTACACAGCTAATCGTCGCCTACACAGCTAATCCTCGCCTACACAGCTAATCCTCACCAACACAGCTAATCCTCCTACACAGCTAATCCTCACCAACACAGCTAATCCTCGCCTACACAGCTAATCGTCGCCTACACAGCTAATCGTCGCCTACACAGCTAATCCTCGCCTACACAGCTAATCCTCACCAACACAGCTATCCTCGCCACAGCTAATCCTCACCAACACAGCTAATCCTCGCCTACACAGCTAATCCCCACCAACACAGCTAATCCTCGCCTACACAGCTAATCCTCCAACACAGCTAATCCTCGCCACACAGCTAATCCTCCACCACAGCTAATCCTCGCCTACACAGCTAATCCTCACCACACAGCTAATCCTCTCCTACACAGCTAATCCTCACCAACACAGCTAATCTCGCCACAGCTAACCACCAACACAGCTAATCTAACATCACCAACACAGCTAATCCTCTCCCACACAGCTAATCCTCACCAACACAGCTAATCTCGCCTACACAGCTAATCCTCACCAACAATTCAAACAAGAGAATCTTCAACACAGCTGACCAGTTCTTTTCACTCTTTCCCTTTGTCGTACTTTTATTCTACCCTACCGTTTGTTTATCGATGTTACTCTACAATATTTCCAGTTTGCAGCATGAAGCGATTATTTCTAATATTTCATCTATATATTTATTAATTCACTGATTTATTTAGTTAATATTTAAGTAACTTTTTTTAACCATGTTTTTTTTTTTCATTTTTAGTCAATATATTTTAAGTGTTATTATTTTTTATGACCAGGTTAGTATTAATAACAATGTTAACCTTGTGTCAGTAACAGTGTCCATCTTGCGTCAATATAACTGGAGCTGCAGTATCTTGAACCAATAATAGTGCCTACAGTGTCCCTACAGTAGAGTTTACTTAGTTCCAGTGCCTACATTTTTCAAGTAACATTATCTTCCTTTTACCAAGAACAGTCTCAGGAACAGATCAAGAACGATGCTCGTAACAAACTAGGAATATATCAGGAATCGTAGCTGGAACAACACCGCACAACTGTCAAGAGCAGACCAGCAACAGTGGAAACTTCAAACCAGGAATAGAGCAAGGAAGTGGCAGGAACAAGCCAGCGTTTGTGGCAGGAACAGGCAAGCAACAGTGGCAAGAACAGACGAGCAATAGTGACAGGAACAAACGCGCAACAGTGGCAGGAACAGACACGCATCAGTGGCAGGAACAAACGAGCAACAGTGGCAGGAACAGACACGCATCAGTGGCAGGAACAGACAAGTAACAGTACCAGAAGAATGGACTGCCTACCTTGCGGGGTGACCCTGGCTGTGAGGTGCTTCAGGTGCAGGTGTTCTCCTTCACCTCCACCAGGTACCGGCTGGTCGAACTCCACCGGGCGCTCCCACCAACCTAACACACAAGACCAACATCCTCACTTACACAATCTTACACAATACATAGTTTAATATACACGATATATACATTTCTTAAAATAATGTATACCCAAATATATCATACAATAATAGATGATAATGTATATATTGTCCAAAATAATGTTTAAATATACAAGATTAACGGGTCTTATGTAAACTATGTTCTTGGGAGATACTAAAAAAAATACCTTAGGAAGATGAGTGGAGACTCAGTTATTATCAGTAGGTCAGGTAGTCAGTTAGTATCGTTAGGAAGGTATTTAGTATAGTCAATTAGTCGGTCAGTAAGTTAGTCAATCACAAGTTACACAGTCAGTCAATCAAAAAGTCAGTTTGTTAAAAAGAATGTCTGTCATTTAGATTGTCTGTCAGTCAGTCACCAATAGACAGTTTAATAAGTCAATTGTTTAGTAAATGAACATGAGAGTGAGTGGGAGAATGACAGTTAATCTGTCTGTCAGTCAGTCACCCAGAAATGACATTCATAGTTAACTGATGCAGGTAAAAAATGAAAAAAAATATAACAAGTTAATTATGCATTACCAGGACAATATTTAAAATTCATCGTAATTTTTTCTGTAAAAACACACAAAAATAGGAAAAAAAAAAATTTCTTCCCGTGTTGCGTCGAGAAAAAAAAATAATATTCGCCAAAATATATATCAAGGACTCCTAAAGTTCGTCACATGAAGAATTAATAGGGTAATATATGATTAATAAACTGTATTAATGAACTACAGGGAGAAGGTAGTACAGCCTATAACAGAAGTATAACCAGTATATGTAGAAGCTTATACGAGGAATTATTAGTATAGACTTATATGTACAATATACTTAGTAAATAAGGTAAAATAACAGCTTATAGGAGGTTTATATACCAGTTCCTAAGTATAAACAACACAAGATATGGCATAACACGTCACAAACAAAAGTACAGTATAAACAATACAACTGTTGTCATTCCGTAATATTAATGTTTTACCCAATAGTAGTGTTGTGTTGACGTCAATCCTGCAGGTATGAAGTGAGTGTTGGAAACCATTATTGTTTTCTCAGCCCTGGGAGCTGGTAAGGAACATTTATTATTATTATTATTATTATTATAACGGTGTATTACCTCTTATCATACCTATTAAGAGAAAGTGAGGAGGGAGGTGAGGTTGTAGTTGTTTCTCTACCTCACATGTCAGGTGAATGAAGGAGGAGAGAGAGAGAGAGAGAGAGAGAGAGAGAGAGAGAGAATAAACACCTCGAACCAAACTGTATCCTCACTGTATCCAAAGAAAAGCTTCATTAGGTCAGATGCCTTTAACTTACTGTAATTAAAAACATATATCTTAATAATGACTATCATATAAGGAAATAACCTAATACTAAATACCAGGAAGACACAATCACAATTTCAACTGGAGATGTAAATTATTTATATGTTTACCTGGTAATAAACCCAGCAAAGCTACTTGTGATCTAGCTCTCTCCCAACTTAACTACCTCCTATGTTGATTATATTATTAGATATCTCCTATGTTGATTATATTTCACTTAGTATATCTCCTATGTTGGTTATATTTCACTTAGTATATCTCCTATGTTGGTTATATTCCCATGTATGCTGGGGATTTATTGACTGTGTATATCATGAGTTTAATTTACCATCATAATAAAATCTTAATCAAAGCACCACTAATTAATGTGTGTGTGTGTGTGTGTCTGTGTGTGTGTGTGTGTGTGTGTGTGTGTGTGTGTGTGTGTGTGTGTGTGTGTGTGTGTGTCAAGGATAATTAATTTTCATACACATTATAATAAGTAATTAAACTGATGCATCACTATTACCGTATTTACATAGATTAAGTAGTCTTTATATAAATACAGTTAACACATGTACCTGAGTTAAAGCATCACCATTATGATCTCCCCCACTCCCCCCACAAAAACACCAAAGTCAGAATCACCCAGACAAGGTCACAATGATAACATATAACACCAAATACTGGAAAGTGACCTAGTATCTATATTGTTGGAACTGTCACCACTTATCAGTAACACCACACACACACACCATTAGTTACGCGGTCCACTAATACTCGGTAATCCATGGCACTTGATCCCTTATCCAGTTAGCCAGGCAGGAGTCAGTGAGGGTCGAAGCTGCCAACTACACCACAGAGGCTTCCACACTCGCTTGGTTGGATGCCCATTATTAAGGCGAAGTTCTCTTGACGGAGGCAAATTGGAGGAGGCTTCACCCATGGCGTGTTTCTCAGAACCCGCTGGTGGTGTGGGCGTAGAGGGTTGGTGGGCGTAGAGTGGTGGTGTGGGGCGTGTGGTGGTGTGTGGGCGTAGAGTGTGGGGCGAGTGGTGGTGTGTGGGCGTAGAGTGGTGGTGGGGCGTAGGAGGGGTGGTAGTGGTGTGTGGGCGTAGAGGTGGTGTGTGGGCGTAGAGGGTGGTGTGTGTGGGCGTAGAGGGTGGTGTGTGGGCGTAGAGGTGGGGTAGTGGTGTGTGGGCGTAGAGTGGTTGGTGGTGTGTGGGGCGTAGAGTGGTGGTGTGTGGGCGTAGAGTGGTGGTGTATTATGTAGAGGGTGGTGGGAGTGTGTGGGCGTAGAGTGGTGGTGGTAGTGTGTGGGCGTAGAGTGGTTGGTGGTGTGTGGGCGTAGAGTGGTGGTGGTGATGTGGGCGTAGAGTGGTGGTGGTGGTGTATGGGCGTAGAGTGGTGGTGGTGGTGGGCAGAGGGTGGTGTGGGGCGTAGAGTGGTGTGGTAGTGTGTGTGTGGTGGTGTGTGGGCGTAGAGTGGTGCGGGTGTGGAATGGTGGTGGTTGTGGTGGTGTGTGGGCGTAGATTGGTGGTGGTAGTGGTGTAGGGTGTGGAGTCGGTGGCTTGTGGTGGTGTGTGGGCGCAGATTGGTGGTGGTAGGTGTATGGGTGTGGAGGGTGGTGGTTGTGGTGGTGTGTGGGCGTTTAGTGGTGTTAATGGTAATGGTGTCAATGGTAGTGATAGTGGTGAAAGTAGTGGTGATGACGATGGTGATAATAGTGATATTGAACTATTGATTGATAGTGGTGATGGTGGTTGTAGATGTGGGTTATCTGTATGTTGTTGTTGTTGTTATTAATATTATTATTCTCGTGTGTGTGTGTGTGTGTGTGTGTGTGTGTGTGTGTGTGTGTGTGTGTGTGTGTGTGTGTGTGTGTGTGTGTGTGTGTGTGTGTAGAAGGAAATTAAGAGACTGGAAATAATTATAATTTATGGCAAGAAGGTGGAGGAAGGTATAAAGTAGGAAAGAAAGAGGGGAGGGAAGGAGTGGTAGAGAAAAAGGCTGGGGGAAGGGAAAAAGAATGATGGAAGAGGAAAAAACAAGGAGGAGAGGAGGGAAGAAATAGGATGGGTATTGAAGGAGGGAAGAAGGAAAAGGCAGAAGATGGGAAGATGCAGAAGGATGAAAAAAAGGAAGAGGAGGGAAGGAAGAATAAGAAGGGATACTGAACAAATCAAAACTAAGGGGGGAAGAAGGAAGAAGGAAAAAAACGAAGCAGAAAGGAGGAAGAAAGATGGAAAAGAAGACAGGAAGAAGTGGAAATAAAGTGAATGAGTGAGAGAGAGAGAGAGAGAGAGAGTTAATGAGGTGGAATTAAGTAGACTACCACAGCTCCTGATGTAATTGGGCGGGAAAGAGAGAGAGAGAGAGAGAGAGAGAAAAGAGAGAGAGAGAGAGAGAGAGAGAGAGAAGAGAGAGAGAGAGAGAGAGAGAGAGAGAGAGAGAGAGAGAGGACTCGACAAACACTGAAAACAAACACTCATGTCCTACTGAGATGCTCCCACTTGCCACAAGCATTTTATCTGCATCAAACCCAAGTAACTGGCACAGGTCACGTAAACACCTATTAACAGTGCCATTAATGTTAAAGATAAAGGGGTTTTAAATTTGGTACGGTACTGTCTTAAAGAACCTGTGTGTGTATGTGTGTGTGTGTGTGTCTCGGAAATAAGTGTTATGGTGACGTGGAAGTGCAGAGGTAATTTTCGAGTAGTGTTTTAAGGTCGGCTCAGAAGTTCAAATTTGACAAGACACACACACACACACACACACACTAAAACAGCATCGATCCAACTTTAAACACCATAACCTCGCCCATTAAAAAGTGAAGAACATTATGGCGTAATTAGTAGAGGCGCCGTCACAGTCAGCGTCAGGAGTCACAACAATATATGGATCATAAAAGACTTTGTACCATGAATGAGAAAACAAAAGAAAAGAAATCGGATATTACACCGTTTTGTTGAGTTATATACAACAGTGTTAAAATGGTGGCGGTCAGTGTCATTTGTTTTGATATACACAATAATTAGTGTAAAGAGAAGATGTGCATTTACTTCAAATGTGTTCTCCAAAAGCGTAAATCTGTTTGGGCCTTCGACGGTAAATTTTTTTTTTCAAACCGTTTTTTCCACTCATATTAAAAGTTACTGTTTACAAGCAGTTATATCTTTACAGGCATTAAATTCGGCATTAGTGTCAGGCGTAAGCGAGTATTATTAACACTTATATATGGATTTACTTGAGATATAGCAATATTAATCGAAAATTCGTATGAGCCCCCCAAAAAATAATTAAAATAAATGCAGTAATGGTGTCTCAGTGGACGTAGGGACTGTCAATGGACCGATTTCGACGTCATTCTGGTCACAATCTGTCTTAGCTAAACGGTCTCCTTCACGGCTCTTAAGTTGACGTGGCGTGATGAGTGTGTGTGTGTGTGTGTGTGTGTGTGTGTGTGTGTGTGTGTGTGTGTGTGTGTGTGTGTGTGTGTGTGTGTGTGTGTGTGTGTGTGTGTGTGTGTATGTGTGTGTGTGTGTGTGTGTGTAAATAAGGCGTTTACAGTGTGTCTATGGGTTCGAAAATTAGTGTCATCTTACCCTGGGCGTCATCTTTACGCACAAACACATTCCAAAAACAGTATCTTGGTAAATGTGGACCCCTGAACTGGCTATTAACAGTGAGTGAGACAAACGAGTTTCTCACATCAGCAGTTAGTTTAGGTTAGGTTACGTCAGTCAGACTTTAACGTAGGGTTTCAGAGACAGGGTGATGTGGTAAAACGGAAGTGGTCATTACCGAGTGTGTTTAAGAGCTACGGTGTCTTCTCTTCTCTTTTCTCATCTCATTTTCTCTTCTCTTCTCTACATCTCTAAGGAATAATTCAACCTACGAACTTTTGTGAGACCCAAATCCCTTGTGAGCAGTAGAGGTTCCGGCAATACCCACAGTCTTGAAGATCCTCGCTCTTCCTTCACACACACACACACACACACACACACACTCTCTCTCTTTCTCCACTCCACGGGAATATATATTGCCTCTTAACCCGGGACTTTATTGCTCCAGCCGATAGACCAATTAGTCCATCCAGTAGTGCCCTTACCTCTCTAACCCGTATTTATTCATCGTTTTATTATCTTCATAGCTCCTCATCTCTATAAACAGTTTATATTATCCAAACTAAACATTCGTATACGTAACTGGACTTAAACAAGGTAACAGTGTCATATAGTTAGCGATTAAGGGTAGACGACTTTAAGTTGAATCAAGAATGAGATTGGTGGTACTTTGATTTATTTTTTTAAAGCGGCTGGTGGTTTAAGCTCTCATTCTCAGTGTTAAACCATCAATGTCAAAAGGTCATGCTATCGTTCTCCAAGAGTGATTAAACCATGATATTGATTAGGTTAAGCTATCCATCGTCTATAAGGAATTACACCATGATACTAAAGATGGTATATTCATTATCCCGTTACATCATACTCAGAGGGTTAAACCATCGTCTTTAAGTATTGTATTTAAACCATGATATTAAAGATGTTAAACATGAATCTTGTTAAACCATCGTTCTTGAGTAATAAATTAAAAGTTAAACCAAGAAACCAACGTAAATTTACATCCCAAAAGTTACAAACTGGAGTAATGTGTTGGTATCTGTTTCATCACACACACACACACACACACACACACACACACACACACACACACACACACACACACACACACACACACACACACACACACACACACACACTATCTCTCTTGTGCCTCAATTTATCTCTCTGTATCTTCCCCAGGTTTTTTTCTATGACTAAAGAAGAAAATAAATAAAAATGTACAATAAATAATGAACAAACAAGAGAACAATTCAAATAGCAATGTGTATAATATGTATAATTTTAACTACCTGTTTGTATAATCTAAAAAAAAATACAAACTAAAATCCTAGACAAGACAAAACCTTAATAATTATTTAACCAATGAGATTACACTTCCAGTATAATTCTCTCAACAGAAAAATAAAATAACCTAAAAAAAAGCGTACAGGATCTTTTTAAACTAAATTTGAGTAGTAAGTTAATTTTAGCTCGAGTTATTAGGTTTGACGTAAACGCTCAGTCCAGTTTGTTTAACATAATTAACCACGAGAAAAAGTTAACAAACACTACCGATACTTTGTAATTACTTTGGGATGGCGGCCAGTAAAACTCCCTGTCAACAAAGAGTTTTTATGGTTGTTTTCACTCAGAGTCTGGGGCCCCTCTTAACTCACAGTTGGGCCCTCCTTACTTACAGTTGGGCCCTCCTTACTCACAGTTGGGCCCTCCTTACTTACAGTTGGGCCCTCCTTACTCACAGTCTGGGCCCTCCTTACTCACAGTCTAGGCCCTCCTTACACACAGCCTGGCCCCCCTTAACTTACAGCCTAGGCCACCCTCAACTCACAGCTCCTCTACGTGTGTGTTGGTGTAGGGATTAGTGGATGACATCATTATGACCTGACCTCATGTTTTTAAGGTCACCCTGTATATTTAAGCCTCTCTCTGTCCATGTAATCCAGTTGCCTCTGAAGATGTCTTGAATAAAGACGAAAGCTAAGGTGCTCCGTTGTTTCCATTTTCCCGTGTGATTTTATCAACATTATTTTAAAATGTTGAGTGTTATAGTGAGTTTTAAAGTCAAATTCTATTATTCGTTTTCTATGGAGCAATTTCACGGTGTTCATTTAGACGGCAAAATTTAAGGAAAAAAAAAACAGTAGCCCCGCAACATCCTAAATTGCAAAAATAAGTAAGTTTTATCTTTTTAACGAAGCCTTAAATCTTGGTGGGGTTGACTTGGCTCGAGTTATATGGAATCAGGATGGTTAGGACAGATGGCTCGAAGAAATGGAACCACTATAATTCGGCAATGTTGACTGTGGAGCGTGTTGGTCCTATGGGGAATTTATCAACATTTTCCAAATCAAAATATACGTATTTCACCACACATAATCCTCGCCAAAAGCAGTGATTTAATGCAACTCTAAAATTCAGAGTTTTTCACAATATTTATAATTAGCTATTTACCTCTGATTACGTAAATGAAAAAAGAAATCATATTTTTTTTCTATTTACTACACTTCACTAAACTTTTAACGCAAAACTGCAGAAATAGATAATCTGCTAAATTCAGGGTTGAGGGTAACAGGAAAGAACAATTTACGGCAGAAACTGGTGAAGACAATGTGCCGCGCCAGGCCACTAACTCACCTTATGGGAACTTCTTGGGTCACCGTCATTTATTTTCCATTTTCTTTACTTCATTTTTTCCTATTTTACTAGTATTTTCGTTTTTATCCTATTTTAAATATTATAATAATTTTTGTTTATTGTTCTTTCATCAATGTTTATTTTCTAATTATTTCTATATATTATTATATTTATTTGATCTATATTTCATTTCTAAGCATAGACTATTGACGTATTTTTCACTGCAAGCTTTTTCCGTAACGAGCAGCACTGACTGACCCTCCCATCATTAGCAGCCCTTCCTCCTGTTTAATGGAACTGTTATAATGATGTGTTCCGTTCAGGTGTTCTCCTTCCCGGCACCAAAACTTTCATCATCTGATTTAGGGCCAATTGCAAGAACAGTCGTTGGGTGTACGACGCCATTTACGATGATCCTCTTGCCCTGGTCTTGTTTCAGTTATGCCACCCTTTTGAAGCTCAGGAGAGATCTCGAAGTTTCGATATTATGAGTACAGCACTAGCTAATAATTCCCACCAGAAACTTGTTTCGAGACTCCTCCAAAGCTTCGAAAAGTGCAGAATTCCATGTGTTAAAGGCGATATTGCTGAAACAATATCAGGACAAGAAGGTCATCGTAAATGGCGTCGTACACCCAACGACTGTTCTTGCAATTGGCCCTTACCACTATCGCCTCATACAACTCAGGCATCAATCACGTTCTCTGATAATACACGTACACTGCTGTTTCCTGGATGTCCATTCCCCCCCTATCCAATACTATCTCTTCTCTATTCTTCTGCCTCCTATCCAGTTCTATCTTCACTCCCATCCTCCTTCCCTCCCCCTCCTCTCTTTCTCTTCTGAACAAACTACTTATTTTATTCTATTTGCTTTACCCCTGGCACTTCATGCAACCCTCACCCCCACTAAAAGAAAAAAAAAATCCAAACTACATAATTATTTTGATTCCTCTTTCCTTTATATAATTTTGTCAGGAATCTTTTTTTTATCCTTACATTTTGTTGTTGTTGTTGTTACGTGTTGTCTTGCGTCTGTTGTTCTAATCATCATAAAGTATTGCAAACTAACTCCCGTCACTATTTTTTCTTACCCTCTCTTTCTTTCTTATTTTTATCAGGATTCTTTTATTGTCTCTTTACTTTGTTATTATATCTTGGTTCTTGTTCCATTTTTTTTAATCTTCGTAATGTATCGTCGACTATTTCATTTTTGTTTAGTAAATGATTTTCATCTCATTATTTTCATTTATTGATTTTTTTTTTCTGATTTTCGTCACTTATTTTTAATCAATCATAATCTATGTGTATTCTTTATTATTTTTATCATTTTCTTCTTCCACGTTCATGTTCCTCATTTGTTTTTGTTTCTGTTGCTATTTGTTGTCTGTTTTGTTTTCTCCGAACTTTGGGCTTCAGTGAACACTATCTCCGTTTGAGTTACCGAACCCTATGGTATCTTTCTCTCATTCAATACTGGGAGTGTCTCTGTTTTGCCGCCATTTTTCTATCTATCTATGACTTTATTCTGGTCTGTATTCGTTTTTCAATCTTTTATCTTTTTGTTTTGTGTGCCCTTCATCTCCCCCTCACTCTCTGTCAGTGAACTATTTTTCTATCTGTCTATTATTTCCTTCGATCTATTTCTATCCTCTCATTCTTACTCTCTCCTTACCTCTTTCCATCTTCTCTCCGTCCCTCTGTTTCTCTTTACAAATAATATGTATCTTAGTTTATCCATATATTTTCTACATATTCCTCAAATTACTTTACATTACACTTTCATAAACTTTTAAATTCGTATAGAATAATGAAAAAAGTTTGCATGTTTCTGACTTTATAATTTCTTAAACTTTTAGCATTTTTCTCTTATTTATCATCTCTATTTCGACATGTTAATAATGATCATTAAATAACCTACAGCAATCACCGTAATATTTTTCAAGTAAACATGAAATCATTTTACCTTCATTTCCCCCCAAAAAAAAATTTCTTCACCTCGTATCCCTTCACATTACTGTAAATTCGCTCCCCTCTATTTTCTCTTCGTTAAAAAGACAAAAAAAAAAAAAACAAACTCGGAAAATTAAAGTAAAATTTATTAGACGTTAAAAAGACAAACAATAAAACCTTTCTCAACATCATCGTTTAGGTCGTTATTTTCTTTTTTTATCTTTGTTATTTTCACTCCACTTCGTCCCACTGGGTTTGATTCTCTACGTTTATATTTATGCAGAAAAGTAGTTAATTTTTGTTACTGTATCTACTATTTAATTTTCGCACATAGTCTCACAGTCTTCATAAAACCGAGTGGATATTTCTCCGTCCACGACCTACTTACGTTACAGCTCCTTGCTGCACCCCGGCCCTTGCCCTTACTGCAACCCATCCCTTGCTCCTTACTACCTTCCCCATCCCTTGCCTTACTGCCCTACCCGTTTCCCCTGCACCCCCGGCCCTTGCCCCTTACTGCACCCCCGGCTCATGCTCCTTACTGCACCCCCGGCCCATGCTCCCCTACGCACAATTCTAACCAGCACAGTTGACCTATAATGGGATCTGGTCCCCTCTAACACAGCAAATCATAACCAACACAGCTCATCCTCTCTAACTCAGCTAATCCTCTCTATCACAGCTAATCCTCTTTACTACAGCTACATAATTAACACAGTTCATCCTCACTAACACAGCTAACCATAACTAATTCGCCTTCACCCTTGATGATTATTAAACTTTATCATTATGTTTGGTATAGTCACTCCAGCACCATACGACCATTACCGAGTCTTATACAATGGGTTAACTGTTCTCATACAGTTAACGGCGAGCATAATAACCCCATAAACCATCCAGGAAGTTCCATTACCATCTGGGTGGAGAATAATCTGTTAATATAATTTATCCTTAGAGAATTGTCTACACTATAATTTACGTCCTGTATAATCTTATATTCGGTATAATTCCCCTTAGAGGTCTTGATACACAACATTTACACAGTAATCACCGCCTTATATAATATTGGTCTCTATAATTTCCCATAAATGCCGTGATGCACAGAATAGACCATACTTAAGCCACTGTTACACACACACACAAACCACTGTTACACACACACACAGACACATACACACACACACACACAGACACACACACACACACACACACACACACACACACACACACACACACACACACACACACACACACACACACACACACACACACACACACACACACACACACACACTGTTTGTCTGTCTGTTTCTGGTGATTATAAGTAGTTGTCTCTCTCTCTCTCTCTCTCTCTCTCTCTCTCTCTCTCTCTTTGTAACTTTCCTTCTGTTTTTTCATTCTATTTCTCCTTTCCTTGGCTGAGACGTGGGAAAGTAATGTTGACTAAATAAAGCTTTAAAAAACACAGTCATTAGTTGGAGGTGGAAGAAGAGAAGGAGGAAGAAGAGGAGGAAGAGGAGGAGGAGGAAGAAAAGAAGGAGGAAGAGGAGGAGGAGGAGGAAGAAGAATCCGAGAAGGAGGGGGAAGCGGACCCAACAACCACCTATAACTGTGTAATCTAAGTAACCCGTTACATGAATTATTTCCCTAGCGATAAATATTTCCCTTTACATCGGTGGATTATACGGATTACCCTCCCATCCATCACCATCAATCATAATTAGGGGAGATACGATGCTTAGAATTTACGAGGCGGCGTGAATGTATAATAAATAAAAGCTCCTGACAAAATAAAAGATTGTTCTATTTTTTTTTTGGTCCTCGTGTATATATAAAAAAAAAATCTCGATATATTTAATATTCTTATTATACCCCGCTGATCCATTGTGGCATATTATTGTTCTCCTTTGTTTGTCTGTTAGTCTTTTGTTTTATGTCTGTTATTTACTATCAGTTGTTTATTGTTTCTTGAGTGTTGTCTGTTGTTGAGTGTTGTATGTCGTTTAATTTCTTTCTCTTAACCTTTTCTAAATTTTCTTTCTCTTCTCTTGTCCCTCCTCGCTTTGCTAAATTCGCTTTCTTCTTTACTTTCTCTATCTCTAAAATATTTTATTCTCTGCTTTCTCCGTTCCGAATTCTCTACCTTTTCGTCTTTCTACAGGTATTTCTTTTTCTCTTCCTTCTCTGCTAAATCGTCTAAATTTCTCTCAATTTTAAGCTTTGTCTCTTTAAAATCCTCTCCTACTCCTCCTCTCTCTCTCCTCTTCCCTACATAATCCCCCCTTTTCTTCCTCTCTCCTCCCTCATCCCTCCTTCTAGTACTCTCCCCTTCTCTCCTCCTTTATCTTCCCTCACCCCTCCTTCATTCTCTCCCTCTCCCCTTCTCTCCCTTCACCTCTCCTTTATCATCGTTAAGTCACCACCCCCATAAATTATCCCTCTTCTCTCTCTCTCCGTCTATTTGTGTATATCTCTATTCATCCAACAAACTTTAATTTTCACTCTCTGTCTATCTATTTATTCATCCATATACGTACTTATGTAGCGATCTGTCTATATACTCAGCCATTCCGTCTATCTATCTATCTATCTATCTACCTGTCTCCGTATAAATACCATTTCTTGACATAGATCCTTTTAGCTCTCTATGAAACTATCCTTCTATCTCTCTATGAAACTATCCTTCTATCTCTCTATGAAAATATCCTTCTATCTCTCTATGAAACTATCCTTCTATATCTCTATGAAACTATCCTTCTATAGCTCTATGAAACTATCCTTCTATCTCTCTATGAAACTATCCTTCTATATCTCTATGAAACTATCCTTCTATCTCTCTGTGAAACTATCCTTCTACCTCTATGAAACTATCCTTCTATATCTCTATGAAACTATCCTTCTATCTCTCTGTGAAACTATCCTTCTACCTCTATGAAACTATCCTTCTATATCTCTATGAAACTATCCTTCTATATCTCTATGAAACTATCCTTCTATCTCTCTATGAAATTATCCTTCTATATCTCTATGAAACTATCCTTCTATCTCTCTGTGAAACTATCCTTCTACCTCTATGAAACTATCCTTCTATATCTCTATGAAACTATCCCTCTATCTCTCTGTGAAACTATCCTTCTACCTCTATGAAACTATCCTTCTATATCTCTATGAAACTATCCTTCTATATCTCTATGAAACTATCCTTCTATCACTCTATGAAACTATCCTTCTACCTCTCCATGAAACTATCCTTCTACCTCTCTATGAAACTATCCTTCTATCTCTCTATGTATTTAATTCTATATCTCTGTATCTTCCATTTAATTGTATTTGAGACTTAGATGAAAGAGATATAACAGGAAGTCATTTTTTAAGGTCATTTCTTGCTTCATCATTGTTTATACAGCACTTCTCATTCTCCTCTCTCTCCCCCATCTCTCTGTTTATTCAGCTCTTCACATTTTTCTGTTTCCTTCTAAGAATCTTTCCTCAGTTCTCTTGAGTGGCTTCAGCTGTTACCTCTCACCTCTCTCTCTCTCTCTCTCTCTCTCTCTCATTTCTTCCTCCTTACCACACACACTCTCTCTCTCCTCACTCTCACTCACTCACTCACTCCCTTTTGATTTCACCCTCTATTCACTAACCTCTCGCTCTCACTGCCATTTCTTTATTTATCTTTCTCTCCTTCCCTCATTCCCTCCCATTATCCTCACTCCTTCCCATCACCCCTTCCCATCACTCTCACTCCCTCCCACTACTTTCATTACTCCCATCACCTTAACTCCCTCTCACCTTCCCATCACCCACATACCCTCCCATCACCTACACGGCCTCCCATCTCTTCCCATCCTCTCCAGCCTCGAGTCGTTGTATCCGTGAGCTCTAAATTTATGGTCTTTTCCACCCCCGCTGTACCCCAGTTGTCGTGTGCAGGTCCAAGTGTCGCTTCCAGGCGTCGTTTTCCCCTCCCTTATCAGGTGGCGAGGCAGGTAAGCGGACGATAGGCAACCTGGGATAAGGTTGTTGTGTGTGTGTGTGTGTGTGTGTGGTGGGGGTTGGTGTGTGTGTGGGAAAGGGGTTGTGTGTGTGGGAAGGGGACTGTGTGTGTGGGAAGGGGTTGTGTGTGTGGGGAAAGGTTGTGTGTGTGTGGAAGGGTTGTGTGTGTGGGGAAGGTTGTATCGTTGGAAGGGTTGTGTGTGGGAAGGGGTTGCATGTGTGGGAAGGGTTGTATGTGTGGGAAGGGGTTGTGTGTGTGGGGAAGGGTTGTGTGTGTGGGAAGGGGTTGTGTGTGTGGGTGGGATTGTGTGTGTGTGGGAAAGGGGTTGTGTGTGGGAAGGGTTGTGTGTGTGGGAAGGGTTGTATGTGTTGGAAGGGTTGTGTGTGTGGGAAGGGTTGCGTATTATTAGGAAGGGTTGTATGTGTGGGAAGGGTTGTGTGTGTGGGAAGGGTTGCATGTGTGGGAAGGGTTGTGTGTATGGGAAGGGTTGTGTGTGTGGGGGTTGTGTGTATGGGGAAGGGGTTGTGTGTGTGGGGAAGGGTTGTGTGTGTGGGGGGTTATTAGTGTGTGGGGGTTGTGTGTGTGGGGAAGATTGCATGTGTGGAG
Source organism: Homarus americanus (assembly GCF_018991925.1). NCBI lineage: Eukaryota > Metazoa > Arthropoda > Malacostraca > Decapoda > Nephropidae > Homarus > Homarus americanus. Next base: position 10,981,733 of record NW_024737068.1, read on the forward strand.
GGTTGTGTGTGAAGGGTTGTGTGTGTGGGAAGGGTTGTGTGTGTGGGAAGGATTGTGTGTGTGGGGGTTGCATGTGTGGGAAGGGTTGTGTGTGTGGGAAGGTTGCATGTGTGGGGAAGTGTGTGTGGGAAGGGTTATGTGTGGGAAGGGTTGTATGTGTGGGAAGGGTTGTATGTGGGGATGTGGGAGAGGGGTGTGTGGGGAAGGGTGGGGAAGGTTGTGTGTGGGAAGGGTTGTTGTGTGGGAAGGGTTGTATGTGTGGGAAGGTTGTGTGTGTTGGAATGGTTGCATGTGGGAAGGGTTGTATGTGTGGAAGGGTTGTGTGTGGGAAGGACTGTGTGTGTGGGAGTGTGTGGGAAGGGTTGTGTGTGTGGGTAGGATTGTGTGTGTGGGAAGGGTTGTGTGTGTGGGAAGGGTTGTGTGAGAAGGGTTGTGTTGGGTAGGGTTGTGTGGGGAATGTGGGAGGAAGACTTGTGTGTGGGAAGGGTTGCATGTGTGGGAAGGGTTGTATGTAAAGGTTGTGTGTGAGAAGGGTTGTGTGTGTGGGAAGGATTGCTGTGGGAAGGTGGGGAAGGATTGCATGTGGGAAGGGTTGTGTGTGTGAGAAGGGTTTGTGTGTGGTTGATGTGGGAAAGTGTGGAAGGGTTGTGTGTGTGGAAGGGTTGACAGGGAAGGGTTGTGTGTGGGAGAATGGTTGTGTGTGTGGGAATGTGTGGAAGGGCTGTGTGGGAAGGTTGTGTGTGTGGGAAGGGTTGTGTGTGTGGGAAGGGTTGTGTGTGTGGGAAGGATTGTGTGTGTGTGGAAGGTTGCATGTGTGGGAAGGGTTGTGTGTGTGTGGGAAGGTTGCATGTGTGGAAGGGTTGTGTGTGGGGAAGGGCTGTGTGTGGAAGGTGTGTGGGAAGGGTTGTATGTGTGGGGGTTGTATGTGTGGGGTTGGTGTGGGAAGGGTTGTATGTGTGGGAAGGTTGTGTGGGAAGGTTGTGTGTGGGAAGGTTGTATGTGTGGGAAGGGCTGGTGTGGGAAGGGTGGTGTGGATGGTGTATGTGGGAAGGTTGTGTGTGTGGGAAGGATTGTGTGGAAGGATTGTGTGTGGGAAGGGTTGCATGTGTGGGAAGGGTTGTGTGTGTGGGAAGGGTTGTATGTGTGGGAAGGGTTGTATGTGGGAAGGGTTGTATGTGTGGGAAGGGTTGCATGTGGGAAGGTGTGGGAAGGGTGGGTGTGTGTGGGAAGGGTTGTATGTGTGGGAAGGGTTGTATGTGTGGGAAGGGTTGTATGTGTGGGAAGGGTTGTATGTGTTGGAAGGGTTGTGTGTGTGTGGGAAGGGCTGTATGTGTGGGAAGGGTTGTGTATGGGAAGGTTTGTGTGTGGGAAGGGTTGGGAAGGGTGTGTGTGGGAAGGGTTGCATGTGTGGGAAGGGTTGTGTGTGTGGGAAGGGTTGTGTGTGGGAAGGGTTGTATGTGGGGAAGGGTGTGCGTGGGAAGGGTTGTGTGTGGGAAGGTTGTATGTGTGGAAGGGTTGTGTGTGTGGGGGAAGGAGGGAAGGTGCATGTGTGGGAAGGGTTGTGTGAAGGTTGCATGTGTGGGAAGGGTTGTGTGCGTGGGAAGGGTTGTGTGGTTATATGGGAAGGGTTGTATGTGGGAAGGTTGTATGTGTGGAAGGGTTGTGTGTGTGGGAAGGGTTGCATGTGTGGGAAGGGTTGTATGTGTGGAAGGGTTGTGTATGTGGGAAGAGTGTGGAAGGTTGTATGGGGAAGGGTTGGGGAAGGGAAGGTGTGTGGGGTTGTGTGTGTGGGGGGTTGTGTGTGTGTGTCGATCTCCTCGTTATCTTAAGAGGCCATTTAACGAAGTACAGTGGTGGTCATTCTCAACAAGGTTTATTGACGTGGTTATCAGTCCAATTTGAGAAGTTTACGGACGTCTTTATGGTTTAATTAGGTTTTATTGATCTCGCGTTGATTGTCTTTTTTTTTTTTGGGGCGAGGTTGGGGCAAAAGTGAATGGGTCAGAGTGAGGACGAGGAGGGGGCAGGTGGATGAGAGAGTGGGGGGTGAGGTTGAGGTGAAGGTTAGGGGGTGAGGATGGGGTCGAGGTGGGGCTGAGGTGGGGGGCAGGTGGGGGCAGGGTGTGGAGCAGGGTGGGGGCAGGGTGAGGGGGCGAGGTTGAGGGATGAGGTGGTGGGCGAGGATTGGGGGAGCGAGGGTGGGGGCAAGGGTGAGGGTGGGGGCAGGATTTTATTTATGGTGACTACTTGGGTTTATTGTTTATTTTTATCGGTGATTTCGATCGGGTTTATAGCTTGTTGTTGGTGATTATAGTTGTTATTTTTTTTAGCTTATTGTTCACTGTTGTCATTGGGTTATTGGCTTGTAATTGGTGATTGTAACTGCAGGGTTTATTGACGTTTTACTAGTCATTAGAGTACAATTAGTTTGGTATTGTTGGTGATGAGAAGATCGATTGGTTAGTTTAATACGATGCGTTAGTGTCTATTTAAGGTCCTGTTGGTTTGTTATTAAGGTCCTGTTGGTTTGTTGTCAAGGTCCTGTTGGTTTTTATTTAAGGTCCTGTTGGTTTGTTGTTAAGGTCCTGTTGGTTTGTTAAGGTCCTGTTGGTTTGTTATTTAGGTCCTGTTGGTTTGTTATTAAGGTCCTGTTGGTTTGTTATTAAGGTCCTGTTGGTTTCTATTTAGAGGCCCTGTTGGTTTGTTAAGGTCCCTGTTGGTTTTGTTATTAAGGCCCTGTTGGTTTGTTAAAGGTCCTGTTGGTTTGTTAAGGTCCTGTTGGTTTCTTATTAAGGTCCTGTTGGTTTCTATTTAAGGCCCTGTTGGTTTTGTTAAGGTCCTGTTGGTTTGTTATTAAGGCCCTGTTGGTTTGTTAAGGTCCTGTTGGTTTCTATTTAAGGTCCTGTTGGTTTGTTGTCAAGGTCCTGTTGGTTTCTATTTAAGGCCCTGTTGGTTTGCTAAGGTCCTGTTGGTTTGTTATTAAGGCCCTGTTGGTTTGTTAAGGTCCTGTTAGTTTGTTATTAAAGTCCTGTTGGTTTCTATTTAAAGGCCCTGTTGGTTTGTTAAGGTCCTGTTGGTTTTGTTATTAAAGGCCCTGTTGGTTTGTTAAGGTCCTGTTGGTTTGTTAAGGTCCTGTTGGTTTTCTTAAGGTCCTGTTGGTTTCTATTTAAAGGCCCTGTTGGTTTAAGGTCCTGTTGGTTTTGTTATTAAGGCCCTGTTGGTTTGTTAAGGTCTGTTGGTTTCTATTTAAAGGTCCTGTTGGTTTGTTAAGGTCCTGTTGGTTTCTATTTAAGGTCCTGTTGGTTTCTTATTAAGGTCCTGTTGGTTTGTTAATGTCCTGTTGGTTTCTTATTAAGGTCCTGTTGGATTGTTAAGGTCCTGTTGGTTTCTTATTAAGGTCCTGTTGGTTTGTTAAGGTCCTGTTGGTTTCTTATTAAGGTCCTGTTGGTTTCTTATTAAGGTCCTGTTGGTTTGTTAATGTCCTGTTGGTTTCTTATTAAGGTCCTGTTGGATTGTTAAGGTCCTGTTGGTTTCTTATTAAGGTTCTGTTGGTTTCTTATTAAGGTTCTGTTGGTTTGTTATGAAGGTTCTGTTGGCTTTTTATTGGCTGCCTCATACCGTTATCAAAGGGTTCAGAGACTTTTTTGGTTTGCTGTTAGTGATTTAAAACTTCATCAAAGCTTTAGCTAAAACTAAACTTCACCAAAGCTTTAGCTAAAACTGTATCAGTGAAGCTTCAACTTATTGTCAAAGCCAAGCCCATACTGACGAGCAGCCGACCGTCATTTCTGTAGGACATTTGTGGTACCAGATGGAATACAACCGTCATCTGTGGGCCGGTGTGGAGTTGGGTACTTCAATTTGATTCAGTGAGGAAAAACCATCAGAATAATAAACAATGTTGAGCTTATGAGATTTCCAGCGTTGGGCACTCGTAGTTTTATAAGATTTCCAGCGTTGGGCACTCGTAGTTTTATAAGATTTCCAGCGTTGGGCACTCGTAGTTTTATAAGATTTCCAGCGTTGGGCACTCGTAGTTTTATAAGATTTCCAGCGTTGGGCACTCGTAGTTTTATGAGATTTCCAGCGTTGGGCACTCGTAGTTTTATAAGATTTCCAGCGTTGGGCACTCGTAGTTTTATAAGATTTCCAGCGTTGGGCACTCGTAGTTTTATAAGATTTCCAGCGTTGGGCACTCGTAGTTTTATAAGATTTCCAGCGTTGGGCACTCGTAGTTTTATAAGATTTCCAGCGTTGGGCACTCGTAGTTTTATAAGATTTCCAGCGTTGGACACTCGTAGTTATATTACATCGCTTCCTCTGATCTATAAGAATTTTTACAGTCAGTGTTCCTGCCTACGAGGACTTCTGAGAGGGCCCATGACTTTTCTGTCGAAATTCCATTTTGTAGAACCTCAGTCTACCAAAACTCATTTCTACCCCGGACTCGCACAGTCGCACTCTATAGGACTCCCGTCAGAAAACGTTTTTCGTGTTATATAAAGCCCATCAGCTTCAAACACGTTCTATCTTTGACAACAGAACGCCTAGGTGGACAGATATGACAGCGAAACATTTCTGATAACACTCTCTGAGCACCGTGACAAATATTTATCACCATCGCAGGAACGATTTGGAATTTCAACCTTTTCAGCAAGACAATAAATCAATAAATCAGAGTACAGTCCTCATAGCTGAGGGTTGGCGACCACAGTCCTCCAATCTAAACGTTCTCGGGCTGTTTTTACCAATCCTCTAAAGCAAGATAATAGTGAACTATTATTTTATTTTTACATTTCTTATTTTTCATGTTAGATAAAAGGCAAATAGGAAAATTCTAAATTTATATCTACCGTTAAATAATATCTAAAGTAAATGAATTATTAACAACGCTCTAATTGAACCAACTTAGTACGGTAACATTTAATCTCCCTTTTCAGGTATTAATCCCTCATTATGACAATCACCTTACAGTAAGTAGGATATATTTGTATACAGCTCTTATGAAGCAGAGTCACCGCCAAAATAAATACAAAACTAAATGAAAAGAAACACTTACAATGGGAGTAATTACAACTCCTGCTTCTCTGGCACAGTCCAGTACACCGCCTCATTAATGTTAACATGATATTTTGAAAATTATATTAAGCGCTTGTAAATTATCATAATTGTAGAATTAACACCAGCTTTTGACCAGCTTTTTATGAACTTACATGCTGGCTAAAATCAAATTATCATGTAATAAATATTCTGTAATTCCTTTCCAGAGTGTAGGAGAATAATTTAATAGAATCCATAGCCCAATAAAAGTACTTTACACTCACACAGTAAAACATTAACCAACATTTTGTTTTTAATATAGACTTCAGTGAAACCCTTATAAACCAATTCGCAACTTTTTCGCGAAAATAAATGTCAAGAATATAAACGAATAAAGAAAGAAACAACAATTCAAGGTTTTACTTTCCGCTTCACATAACGGGGATATATATATATATATATATATATATATATATATATATATATATATATATATATATATATATATATATATATATATATATATAAACTTTAATTAAGACCACCATGAACTACAATAGTTGTATCTAATTGGAAGAAATCTCACCCAGGTAAAACTATTGCATCACACAGGCTTACAATCTGTGCATGTAACGTGTTTATATCCAGGATTTGATTAAGTCTGTTGGATTAGTAAGATGTACGTCAAAATATATATATATATATATATATATATATATATATATATATATATATATATATATATATATATATATATATATATATATATATATATATATATATATATAATAGAGCCTTAGCTGTCTACAGATCTAATAAAACATGTATATAACTTAGTATCATGTGTGCAAACACTGACTCTAAACTTTTAGTTTAATCCACGGGTTAAACTGGTGTACTTGTTAACAACATTAAACACATGCATTCACATACAATTACTGCATTCAGTGTAGTTCCTTATAAATAACAGATCTTAACCTTCCCTCTCTGCTGCTTTGTTTTCCTGTCGTGATATGGTTATGACGTCATGAAATGGCAGGCAAGTTTCAAGTACCCCCAAATAAAAAAAATTAAAAAACAATTGTCTTCACCGGGTGGGAAATAAATATTACCTGAAAACAACGAACAAGGTATTAACCTATTACCGTAGTTTAGATAAAGAAACACTGCAGTATTAAAGGTATCACCTGTCAGTGACTTAAAGAGGTTTTCTATTGGTCATCTTCAGATGTTATTACATTCTTTTTTATTATTTTGAGAAGCTTTGTTGATTTCTTACCGGTGTTTCAAAGATTTTCATCACTCAATTTTAATAGACCCGTTGGCTTATTAGTGTTTCATAAAGGTTTGCTCTTATGCCAGTCATTCTAGGATATGACAGAGAATAAATTGCAAACTTTTCTCAAACATAGATATTAAATATGTTCCGGAGTTTGAAGTAGTGAAACATAATCAGAATAAAGATGGCGGCTAATATGGCTGACGACACAATGATCACTGACAATACAAATCTTCAGTACAAATATCACACTCACTACACATAATTAGAACATTGAATCATTAACTTCTCCGGTTTCAACATAATTATTTTAGCGACGACACTATTATCCATGCAACTGAGCTTTCCAATCCACTTTTTTGGCAAGTCCAGCGTAGTGAGTTGCCTGCAGTGCTAACAATAATGTTCATTAGATTTTCTGGTCCAAAAGTTTGCTCGACATACCTGACACCATCCTACCATCTGTCACGTAGAAACTCAATTCCCTTCCACACCATCACTTGAAAATTTACTCTCATCACGCGTGTCCCAGCTGTGGGTTAGGTCTATTTGTTGGTATCCATATTCAGTGTGCACTATGAATGAGCAGCCTTAGTACCAAACAGTTGAACATTCACACTAAAGCTTGTTCTCCATCATCTCATACTTATATTTTAGTGGAATTATTACAACAAAACACTGAGGCATAGTTCCCCAACTCTGCGTCACCACCAGCGTGAGGGAAGCGTCTTTGCCATTACCATACAGACGAGATGTAGAATGAAATCCTAACATGGCGCAGACAGAAAGGTTATACATTATTATTTTGGAAGGTAAAAATTTTCTTACAAACTTTATGTCTAGCAATTAACTTTTTTCGTGTTACTACTTTTAGACTTTTAGCTTCGCGAGTTAAGAGAAGCGGGCAGATTGGATAAATTTTCCCTTAAATTAGTATTATCAGCAAGTCTGTGTCGTGACCAACTAGTGCAGCATCAGTATCAACAAGTAATACGTCACACCTGTTCCAACTCACGCGCAAACAATTCAATAAACTTCCACTTGTAAACAGGGGTTGAGAGACATAAATCTTTCTTTACAGTGATACATGTGTCAACTATGAGATTAACTAGTGGACTAAATCATCCCCAAGTGTGACGAATATATGCACTGCCCCCTGGAGACGTCCCATTAGAGTAGCCAACAAACATGGTAAAGGGAAAATTTTTATTGATGTATAACCTTTTCACATAGTTGACATAATCCGTTTGTATGCACTGACCAGATTTCCCAACGGTGTAAGAAACAGGATGCCATTGCCAGAACGCACCAACGTCTAGTGCAAACACCGGGTTACCACTCACACTTAAGAGTATGTTCAGGCAACACAGACCACACTGTATCACCTAGATGACTTTGGTTGATGCATGATGTTATTAACCTGAGAGAGATAACGGTAATGGGCACAGTTCTTACTTTAATAGCTCATTCATAACCATTCCCAGTTGGATATTAAAACATTTGAAATAGAATGTCTGGTTTTATTTGCAGGAGTTCTTTTTTATTTTACAGAGTAAGTTTTTTTTCACTTGAATGTTTTCCTTCCATCGAATTTATGACTTATTTTGCAATAGTTTCAGCGCTATCAATGTTAACAATATGTATAGTAGAAATTCCAATTATCACATTCTCAATGAAACTGGTGGTTGGAATTGACTTCTTGATGCAAGGAAGGATGCAAATGAAAGGTCATTTTTGGTGTCTCTGTTTTGCGATATTACGCCATTTCTTTGTGTTGAGGGCTTGTCCCATATCGTTCGTCAGTGGTCTGCTGGGAGAGTGAACCCAAATAAGGCGTTGTTGTTGTCACCTCTCTGCGTCTCGTTAGTCATCTTGGCGATTTTATGCTCCTCACCAGACATTATTCAGTCATTAGATCAACAAAAGGAACTGACCAAAATCTTTATGTTGTTTATGTTTTTTTATTTTTCTCAGGGAGGACAGGTGCAATTTCCAACCATCAGTGTGGGTCGGTTCCACCGTAGTGGCAGATTTTCATCAGTATATTTGCTGTTAGGTCCCTTACTTCGTCATGCCTCATGCATACGAAGCCCCCCTTTTTACATACCATGGCGTGGTCGATGTCGTACTAATACAACTACTACTAGTAATAATAATAATAGTAATAATAGTAAATAAATAAATAAATAAATAAATAGAACATGACAAAAGACTCGGCTAATTTGGATTGACCAGTGATCACCAGGACCAAGGCGGGTCAGTCCACGACCTTGTTACCACGTGTTTATGTTAATGACGGCTAAAACACACACACACACACAAGTTAAATCTACACGCACACACGTAAACCTACAGGCATGTATGTGTACAGTATACACGCACATGCACAAAAACTACTCAGAGAAGCGCGCCATCTGTTGATAAAATTGGTAAACAGAGTAACTTGTTTATGAAGCTTTAGACTCACAAGCTCACAGATTTAATGTCCATATAATGTACAGTACCTCCAGGTTGGAGTCTACGAACTTTAGACCACGACTGAGCATAATGTATTACAATCATTTCCCCTTTTAAAAAACATTACCTCTGGTATATATTAGCATATCAACTGACAGATTCGATACTACTCTGAATGAAATTATGTACTGTACTGTATGTATGTAAAGTATGATACAGGAAAATAAACTAAACACGCTAGTTAAGTGGCCACTCATCACACCCACCGAGGCGATAAGTTGATCCCTGTTCAAGGTCACGTATGAGGCAACGTTCTCAACAACGGGAACTACAGTAGAACGTGCTTCCTGCCGTATATTTGAAAGCCTGAAGGAGTGCCCGAATATAGCACCGAGGATAAAAATCAAGGCTTTGGGGTAAATTCGAAAGTCTCATTTTATGGCTATAATTTTCAAGTGATATATATCCGAAAATAGTATCCAAGGAGTTACATGATTTCGCATTTCAACTTTATAATGTTAAAAAAAACCTACATTAAGTCACATCATTACCTTTTTTAATGTGTATAAAACATTGTCGACGCAACTAGGTGCAAATTTGGAGCCCTATCCCCATGCTGCCAGATCACCTCATTTTAGCACTACAGTCACATACCGTATATTGAAATTTCTCAAATAAGGATCAATCAAGACACCTTTGGGTAGGATAATGTTTTGAAATTATCATCTCAAAGGTCAACAAAGAAGAATAAATCATAAAGCCCATGATAGCGGCAGGACGGTGGAGAAAACTCTGATTTGATTTGATTTGTATTTTTTTCAGAATCCGCCACAGGACTAAAAACACATACTAACTAAATTTTGCTATCTTTTACCTGGTGTTGGGGCGGCAGGAGGGACGCAACGAGGGAAGATTCTTCTTTATTTTTTATCCTTTTTATGAAATTACACGGTTTATGGGTGATGGCTGTGTTAGAAATGGGTGTTAGTGGGTCGTAATGGGGGTGACAGAGGTGTGTGTGTGTGTGTGTGTGTGTGTCGGAGTGGTTTATGAGGACGGATGACAGGTGGAAATTCTACAGTGCGGGTGCTGTGAAAGAGGGGAGAGAACTCTACAGCAAAACACATCTATAACAGCAGCTACAGAAAAATAAGAACAATAATGTAATAGGAGTTTTGTAGTGCTCTTAAACCTGGCCAAGCTACAGCAGGCGTGAGTTGACTTATAAGAGAGATAAAGAAAATTACAAATAATACAAATAAAGAAAATCCGGCCTGACTTCACATCGTGTATGGCAACTCAAAAAAGTATATAATCATTATTTAGTATTTTTTTTAATCACATTTTTGTGTTAAGTTGTCGTCTTAAAGTATTCTCACACACTTTTTTTTTCACTTACAAAATAATTCTTCAACTATGATACATAATTATCCCCATGTTTGAGTTACAATCAAATTAAATTCTTTTCTCTTTCGTAATGTTCATCATGATAGCGGGATTAGGTAACCATTGAGACACAATGTTACGCGTGAAGTTAATTTTCTCATCATATTTCACATAAAAAAAAACTAATCCTCCCTTTATTTTCCAATCCTGTAACAGTTTGTATCATATTCCTTGTAAGTTAAACATACACATAGATTAGTTAAGATATATATACACACAAGTGAGTTAAAGTCTTATGTGTTATAGGTCCTACAAGAACTATAAGCACTATTAACTTAACCATCAGATTTAACTCCTCATTAAATAGTAACTCCAATCTTCATAAATAGCTTAGAGCCATGCCTAGGTGTTGACGTGTTGTTAAAATGTCTGTCACTCTGGAAACATTTTTATTTGGAGTTTCTTATTCCCAGTTTAATTCATATTTTGTCTATGTTCTTCTTCTTCGTTTACTTCACCTCTTCTTCTTATTATTATTATTATTTTTTAGCTAATATGTCTCTTGTTGGTTCTTTCTTATTTACCAGTTTCTCTCTCTCTCTCTCTCTCTCTCTCTCTCTCTCTCTCTCTCTCTCCCCTCACCTTCCTCATTTTTTATCTACAGTCCCTCTCTTCCATACACCATTTCTCTCAATGAATTTCTTCCTCTCCCCTCTCTCTCTTTGTCCCTCTCTCACTTCATTCTTTCCTCCTTTCTCTCTCTCTCTCTCTCTCTCTCTCCCTTTCATTACCCGTGTCTCCCTCTTCCAATCTCTCTCTTTCAACTTCCCGCTTCCCCCTTATACACCTCATTTACTCTTCTCTTCCTCGCATCTCTACAATAACAGGGGAACATCGCCATCATAACGTTTGAAATGCAATAGTGATCATTGGCTTGCAAAATACTTACCTAACCTAACCTAACCTAACTAACCCTAACCTAACCTAACCTAACTAACCCTAACCTAACCTAGCCTAACTAACCCTAACCTAACCTATCCTAACGTGACCTAAATTAACCTAACCTAAACTAACCTAACCTAACTAACCCTAACCTAACCTAGCCTAACTTACCCTAACCTATCCTAACGTGACCTAAACTAACCTAACCTAGCCTACCCTAAACTAACCTATCCTAACCTGACCTAAATTAACCTAACCTATCCTAACCTGACCTAAATTAACCTAACCTAAACTAACCTAACCTAACTAACCCTAACCTAACCTAGCCTAACTTACCCTAACCTATCCCAACGTGACCCAAACCAACCCTAACTAGCAACCTGACCCCTAACCCTAACCTAACCTATCCTAACGTGACCTAAATTAACCTAACCTAAACTAACCTAACTAACCCTAACCTAACCTAGCCTAACTTACCCTAACCTATCCTAACGTGACCTAAACTAACCTAACCTAGCCTACCCTTACCCTAACCTATCCTATCCTGACCTAAATTAACCTAACCTATCCTAACCTGACCTAAACTAACCTAACCAATGCTAACCTAACCTATCCTAACCTAACTTACCCTAAACTAACCTATCCTAACCTGACCTAAACTAACCTAACCTATGCTAACCTATCCTAACCTAACTTACTTACCCTAACCTATCCTAACCTAACTTACCCCAAACCTAAACTAACCTAACCTACACTAACCTAACCTACCCAATCTATCCATCTACTCACCTCCTAATCTCCTACCCATTAACTCATCCACCTATCCATTGACACACATCCCCACTCACTCACTCATCCATCCACCCAAAAGTCATCCAACTCCGCCACCTAGCAATCGACTCACCTACTTACCAATCTCTCTACTCATCCATGCACATCCTCACTCATCCAGTCATCCATCCAGTCATCCATCTCCTCACAAGCCCAACAACCTTCCCCTCTACACAACTCGTATCAACATTGTCTCCCCGGCTCTGGTCAACACAGTGTCTGGGGGAGAGGGGAGGGAGGGGGAGACAAGAGGAGGGAGGGGGAGACAGGAGGAGGGAGGGGGAGACAGGAGGAGGGAAGGGGAAGAGGGAAGGGTAATGAAATAAACAAGAGCAAAAATAAGCCTGGTACAATTTTAACGAAATTTACAAAAGAAAATTAAAACAATTTCATGTCGCTAACTTTGACAGACAAGCATAAATAAACACGGACAAACACAGGTTACACACACACACACACACACACACACACACACACACACACACACACACACACACACACACACACACACACACACACACACACACACTGACAAAGTGAAACAAATAATTAAAAAGAGAAAGATTGGTTGTAGTGTGTGGTTGAACAATTGAAAAAAAAATAATTGCACGACAGAGAGAGAGAGAGAGAGAGAGAGAGAGAGTATTTCCCGCTCCAATAACTAGGTCTTTTGTGGAAATGACATAATATCTGACAGGTAATTGCACCTCCAAGATGATAGCGGAAGAGATGAAACATATAAGGCTGTATATTTTTTCTCTGTATACGACAAGAGAGGATTACACCAAGCCTGGGACCCTGATTGGCTAGCGATAAAAGGCTCGCGATATCTAGTTGTTTACCTGATGTATTATCCATCTATTTATCTATCTATCTATCAATCTATCTAGCTGTTTGTCTGTCTGTCTTCTCTGTTTGTCTGTGTTTCTCTTTTCTTCATTATTTATCTGTTCACTATTTACCTCTCTCTCTCTCTCTCTCTCTCTCTCTCTCTCTCTCTCTTACATCACAACCAATATAAAAATAACACAATAAACTTCCTTCATAAATATATACATCTTAATTGAACACTGAGTCACGTTTTAAACACGGGAGAAAAATGTGAAGGTCAGAGGTCAAAGGTTAGAGGTCAAAGCTGTGTCTCTCAACTCATGTTTACTTAAAATAATAGCAGCTGGAGGCGGTGGCAGCACTCAAGGGCCCTGTCATGAAAGGTTCCATCATGGCAGACAAGAAAAAGATTGATTATCTTGATGAGTAAAACAGCTATTGACCAAGGATATGTGTGTGTGTGTGTGTGTGTGTGTGTGTGTGTGTGTGTGTGTGTGTGTGTGTGTGTGTGTGTGTGTGTGTGTGTGTGTGTGTGTGTGTGTGTGTGTGTGTGTGTGTGTGTGTGTGTGTGGTATCCCATACATCAAGGGCTCATGGTACCATTATACCCTTTCATTGTGTCATGGTTGAACAATAGTTAACTAATTTTTACCATAACACAGAGAGAGGAAAAAAATATGAACGATCAAGCGCCATTTTGTTATCTATTGTTTTTACTTGTTGTTCAAGGGAAATTTTTCATGTGTTCTTAACGAGCCTGTAACTAAAACCCCATGTACAGTTAATTCTTCTAATACAATATAAAGATAAATATAAAAAAGAGGACAAATATAAAGGATTGATCTGGTAGTTGCAGTACATACGTATATGTTTATATCCAGGGATTTAACAAGGGATTTGGAGTAATCCCTAAAATGTGGAACTAGGGATTTCACGGTATACCTAAAATGGTCAGGAATTTCTAGTATATCGATGTGACCGCCAGCTAACCTAACCTAACCATTAAGTATATAAGGTGAGGTTAGCTGAAGGTTATAGCAGTTACATTAAATTCCTGAAGATTTCAGGGGTTAAGTGAAATCACCCCCCACCCCCCACCTTCCCCACCCGCCCCCCCAAGTACGTTTTCATCGTGGCTCCACCAATAATCATTTATCAAATAATTCCACCGTAATAATTACCGCGGTAATGACGATCAACATTAGGCATCAAATTATGATTAATTTTTATAGTTAATGATCACAGTGATGTCGGTGTAAATTAGGTTATTAAGTGTGTATTGGGGTCACGTGTGAGGTGTGTACACTGCCCTTCCCATACAGCTGCCGTGTGTAGTGAGTATATCTTCACGTTTAATTCATGTAGTCAAACTAATAATATACAACAATAACAATCAGTCTTTTGTATTTTGTGTATTTGGTGTGTTATGTATCTATGTATAAAACTAATAAAAAATCTGGTTTATTTTAGTGAAACTTGATACACACAAAAGGTAAATTCACAGAACGAGGTTAAATTTTAGCTAGAATTAAACTAACGGCGAACGGCGGGACACATTACTCCACTATCCCTTACACCCTAAGGTCCAGTATTGAAGTGGACGACTTACCAATCTCTCTTGTATTACGAAAAAATAATTACAGAAAACATCAAATTAACTTCACTAAAACTTAATTGATGATAAAAACGAATATAAACACACTATACAATAGTAATGAAACAAATACGGTTTAATCCTTTAATGTTTTTCGATGATGTATTCTTTGTAAATATCATAACGTTTATCACAGTGGGATTTAGCGGTGAATTGTTCATTATATACATGAAAGGGAGGTTAGCTTTACATTATAAAGGATTATCTGTATAGTTATCATGCAATAAAAACCTAACCCAACCTAACCTAACCTAGCACAGCCTAACCTAACCTAGCACAACCTAACCTAACCCAGCCTAACCTAACCTAAGCTACAGTAGTTGAGGTGGTCATTATACACCTCATAAGTTAAATAAAAAACGAATTTATAAAAGTAACCCAAATGTAATATATATACATATATATATATATATATATATATATATATATATATATATATATACATATATATATATATATATATATATATATATATATATATATATATATATATATATATATATATATATATATATATATATATATATATATATATATATATATATATATTATAAATCAGTAAGCTAAGTGAAGCAACCATAGGGCTATCTAGCGCAAGCGAAATTGTTTGGAATAAATTACTAATAGACTCAAAATTACATCACAATAAAATAACTCTTAATTAACTGGTGAAGTTGAGTTTGATTTTTTTGGCGTTATTCATCTTAATCGAAGAAGATTATAATTGGTTGAATGAGAAAAATTACAAATATTAATTCAGGTGGAAAATAATGAGTGCCTGCAAACACTCTGACTAAATTACTCACATGGGCAATAAATCACCGTCATCCATTGTATATATAAATTAATAAAGTTTTAATCATTCTTTTCTTATCAATTCTTATCAGGTCTTAACCGGTGAATATATCTGAACTAAAAGCAAATATTTCCACCAGCTGATTCTGTACACCTGCTCAAGACAACACTGCACAGGGTGATCCATAAGTACCTGTACACCTGATAATAAAAAATGTACCGTAGTAGTTCTTTCTTACTCCAACAGGTGTACATAAGAACTGTTCGATGATTCATTACTAATTGTTTAATGTGTGTTGGCGAGAATAATAAAATATAAGGGTAATAAATGAAGAAAAAAAGACAATAAGAAGATAAATAAGAGGAACGTAAGAAATAAAATGGTACTGGTATTAGATTTGATTGAATGGGAATTAAAGTTGAAATAGAGATGGCAACACTGCAGGGTATAAATAAGAGATGGTAACACTGCAGGGTATATAATAAGAGATTACAACACTCGGGGTATATGAGATGGCAACACTGCAGGGTATATAATAAGAGATGGTAACACTGCAGGGTATATAATATGAGATGGCAACACTGCAGGGTATATAATATGAGATGGCAACACTGCAGGGTATATAATACATTAAGAAGGAAAGAAAAGATTAAGAAAAATAACGATGAATGGAAGAACGTGATGATTGTGAGACGAAAGAAAATATGAATGTTTCTTACGAGTGAAAAGATGGACGGAGGGACGGACCAAGGAACAGACACACGGACAAACGTACAGACAGAATGACAAAGAAACACACGGATTGAAGGACGGAATGCCAAACACACGAAGAAACAGACGGAAACACGGATGAATGAGCAGAAGGACGAACAGACAGAAGGACAGATGAAAGGTACCGTTCCTACTAATGAGGCAAAATTTCCTAGAAACAAGAAAGGAAGCGAGTTCTAAGAAGCTTTATATTCTAAATTAATAATCTCGAGGGAATTTTGGGGCCCTATTTTTTAGGGGAAGATCATAAAATTTAGGGAAATTTCAGACAACCTACAAAAAAAATATATATATATAAAACGTCTAAATTTGGAGGCACATGAGGGAGATTTTACCTGTTTGTAGGGAAACTTTGTCTCTACGAGGGAAATTTTTTAACGAGGAAGAACACGAAGATGATAATAAAAGGAGGAAGAACACGAAGGAGATAATAAAAGGAGGAAGAACATGAAGATGATAATAAAAGGAGGAAGAACATGAAGAAGATAATAAAAGGAGGAAGAACATGAAGATAATAAAAGGAGGAAGAACATGAAGAAGATTATAAAAGGAGGAAGAACATGAAGATAATAAAAGGAGGAAGAACATGAAGAAGATAATAAAAGGAGGAAGAACATGAAGAAGATAATAAAAGGAGGAAGAACACGAAGGAGAGAATTACAGGACTAGGAACATAAACAACTGAACTATACAAAGAAGAAGTACACCAACTGAGTGATAAAGGGAGGAGAAAGAGCAGGAGGAGAGGAGGAGGAGGAGGAGGAGGGAGGGAAGGTAAAGTTAAATAAGACAAAGGGATAATACGAGAGAAGTACACAAGGAGAAAAGACGCAGGAAGGAGAGGCAATGTGTAACAAATCAAGGGTAAAAGACTAATGGGCGATTAGAAAGAGAAAAGTGTTAATTAGTTTAGAAAGAGGAAGGGAGAGAGAGGAGAAGTGACGAAGATGTAGATAATCAAGAGTAAATAAAGTGGAGAGAGAGAGAGAGAGAGAGAGAGAAGACGAAGCTATTAGTGTGTGTGTGTGTGTGTGTGTGTGTGTGTGTGTGTGTGTGTGTCTAGGAGGTCCCAAAAATCCACAATAATTACAATCAAGACCATAGCAAATACGGGAAGAGAGCAGATGATTGTGAAAGAAAATTGGAATGTTAAAATTTTTAAATAAAATAAACACTTCAGAAAACAATTAAACCTGAGACGTGAATTATTTGCGTCTCAAAACACAGAACAACAACAGCAACAACAACAACACTTCACACGGTAATTCAAAGTCAAACATTATTATTTGTTTTATCATCCGCTTTTGTGTTTCTGAATCATCTTTATTTTCAGTCTTGTATATTAAAGTTTTTTGTTCATATGTGTTTGTTTGTATGTTGCTTCGTTCTTGTTCACTCTGTTTTCTTGTTTTTTGTCTTTAACTCCTAGTTTTATTTACATTTTGCTTTCATTTTTTTTTAGTTGTTTATAAGTTTGGTCTCATTCCTTATTATCTCTACCGACAACTACGAGCCAGGGTATTGTTTTCGGTCCTGTCTGTCTATCTGTCGGTCTTGTCTGTTTGTCTGTCTGTCTTATCTGATTGTCTGTCTGTCGGTCTTGTCTGTCTGTCTTGTCTGTCTGTCGGTCTTGTCTGTCTGTCGGTCTTGTCTGTCTGTCTGTCGGTCTAGTCTATCTGTCTGTCTGATTGTCTGTCTGTCGGTCTTGTCTGTCTGTCGGTCTTGTCTGTCTGTCTGTCGGTCTAGTCTATCTGTCCCCAATATAACTAGAAAACAGGTATGTGGATTTACTCTAAACTTACCAATTATGATCAACAGAAGAAGTTTTACAATGATATACTTTCGGTACAAATGGCGCCAAAAACTGACTTGGTTCGTGAAATGGCAACACTTATAAGTTATTTTAGTGAATGTTAAAGAAAATGACGACACGAGACAGTTTTCAGCGATGACTACATTAATTTACACTAACGGCATAACTCTTGTAAATCGACCTAACTCCTGCCATGGTAACGGTTCGCGGGCACAGTTCGCTTCACCTCCAATGATTTAATTAATTTTGTTTACCTTTTCCTAATACTTTTTTTTTCTTCCATCGACAACAATTACAAGAATCTCCACCCCCTGAAGCTTGATGGTAGTGATATTTAACACTATTTCACCTCGGTCTAGTACAGCGAGGTTTGTATAGATGTCAAAGGTTAGAAATCAAAGAAAGAATTGTAGTAGGGATCAAAGGAATCAAATAGAGGGGTTACAGGGATAAAAGTGGTGCAGTGGCTGAGTGAATACTATGCTCGCCTCCAGTCCTAGTGGCCGCTGGTTTGTACCTGACATCCTTAGTTTACCACACTGTAAATGGACACCTAACTTTACGGATGGGGAAGTGAAGGTGGTTGAGTGCAGTACCGGTCACACTTCTGGCCTTGCATACCGAAAAGATAATTCGTAGTAAATGTGTTATATACTGGAACAATTTTTCCTATCGGTCAAAGGTCACAGGGGTCAAAGGTCACTCAAATAGAGGGTCACAGGGGTTAAAGGTCACATGGGTCAAAGGTTACACAAATAGAGGGTCACAGGGGTCAAAGTTCACACAAATAGAGGGTCACAGGGGTCCAAGGTCACACAAATAAGGTGTCACAGGGGTCAAAGGTCACAAAAATAGGGCGTCACAGGGGTCAAAGGTCATACAAATAGAATCACGGGGGTCAAAGGTCATACAAATAGAGGATCACAGGGTCAAAGGTCATACAAATAGAGGGTCACAGGGGTCACAGGTCACCCTTAATGTTCTCATATTACAGAGCTATCTCGCTCAGGTCGACGCTCCTTATCTATTTTTAGGAGTAGAAAATCTGTACCAGTGTTATAATACTTGTTTACATCCACCTTAGACCAGCTCTTAAGTAGGAGGAGGAGGAGGAAGGGAAGGAGAGAGGAAGAGGAAGAAGAGGAAGAAGAGGAGAGGAAGGAGGAGGAGGAGGAGGAGGAAGAGGAAGAGGGAAGAGGGAGGAGGAGGAGAGGAAGAAGGAAGAGGAAGAGGGAGAGGAAAGAGGAGGAGGAGGAGGAGGAAGAGGAAGGAAGGAAGGAAGGAGGAAGGAAGGAGGGAGGAGGAGGAGGGGAAGGAGGAGGAGGAGGAGGAGGGAGGAGGAGGAGGAAGGAGGAGGAGGAGGAGGAGGAGGAGGAGGAGGAGGAGGGAGGAAGGGAGGAGGAAGGGATGGTGGTAGGGGGAGGAGGAGGGATGGTGGTGGGGAGGGAAGAGGATGAGGGGTGTAGTAGGGAGGAGGAGGAGGAAGGGATGGTGGTAGGGAGGAGGAGGAAGGGATGGTGGTAGGGAGGAGGAGGAAGAGGAAGGAGCCTTGAATATAATGGCTAGAGAGGAGGAGGAGAAGTGTCGCCAACAGCGTAGCAATTACTGAACTTTGCAACACTTGAAGCGTGGTTTCCGCCTCCTGTTGTTGCTGTTACTGTTGCTGTTATTGTTGCTGTTATTGCTGCTGTTAAATACTGTTGTTGCTGTTGCTCTTATTGCTACTGTTAATGTTGTTGTTGCTATTACTGTTGCTATTATTACTGCTGTTAATACTGTTATTGCTGTTGCTATTATTTTTTCCCGGCTGCTGTTATTAGTAATGTTGCTGCCATTAGTACTGTTGTTGTTGCTGGTACTCTTGTCGTTGCTGTTGATAATACTGTTGTAGTCGTACTTGTGTTATTGTTGTTAGGGTTATCACCGGAGATGAGATATTTGTTATCTTAATAGACAGTTTGTTATTGTTTGAGCGAGAGGTTTGATGTACAGGAACGTTCGTCTATCCAGTGTAACGTTCGTCTATCCTATGAAAAGTTCGTCTATCCAGTGGAACATTAGTCTATCCAGTGTAACGTTCGTCTATCCAGTGAAACGTTCGTCTATCCTATGAAATGTTCGTCTATCCAGTGGAACATTAGTCTAACCAGTGAAACGTTCGTCTATCCAGTGGAACATTAGTCTATCCATTGAAATGTTCGTATCTTTTGAATACCTAGAACAACCCACTATTCCTATCCTTCCCAAAAGTACCCATTTAAGCATTCTTCTATCACCAAAACCTATCCCGTGTTGTTTACCACCCCATGATCTATCCACCAACGAGTTCATCTATCCGAAACGTCCCTCTCGTCTTATAACAACCCCCTATCTATCTATCGATCTATTTACTAAACATTCCAACTATCCAAAACCCACAAAAACAAACCCACTTTCATCCACTATCCCCTCCCTCTCCCTCCCCCGTGACGAGCACCTTCTCATAAGCACTTCCTTCCTATCCACCCAAGCGTTCGCCTATCCGGATTATCTCCCAGGTTAGGTCACTACCATGAAATTCAAGGATAGAAGCCGTCCATTGTGCTGCTGAGAACGCCATTGTTACGAGAATTGTTTCCATTCAAGGATTAAAAAAAAACAAAAAAACGCCCAAGGAAATAAAAATAAGGGAAGGTCTCTTTATCGACCCTAAATTTTATGGCTTATTTTAAGGAGTTGTTTTAGGGGGGTGGAGGATTAAAAAAAAACAAAAAAACGCCCAAGGAAATAAAAATAAGGGAAGGTCTCTTTATCGACCCTAAATTTTATGGCTTATTTTAAGGAGTTGTTTTAGGGGGGTGGAGGTGGGTGGGTAGCGGGGTGGAGGTGGGTGGAGGTGTGGGTGGGTAGCGGGGTGGAGGTGGGTGGGTGTAGTTGGGTGGAGGTGGGTGGGGTAGCGGGGTGGAGGTGGGTGGGGTAGCTGGGTGGGTAGCGGGGTGGAGGTGGGCGGAGGTGGGTGGATAGGGGTGGAGGTGGGTGGATAGGGGGGTGGAGGTGGGTGGGGAGATGTGGAGGTGGGTGGGTAGGGGGTGGGTATGGGTGGAGGTGGGTGGGTGGGGCTGGTGGGTAGCAGGGTGGGAGGTGGGTGGGAGGGTGGGTGGGGAGGGGGGGATGTGGTGAGTGTGTTTGTAGGTTCTGATGCTCCATGGGTTATTTTATTTAGTGTTTCCTTATTGGTGAAGAAGAGGGAAGAGGGAAGAGGGAAAGATAGGATAGCTGGTGTCCTTGTGTGTGTGTGTGTGTGTGTGTGTGTGTGTGTGTGTGTGTGTGTGTGTGTGTGTGTGTGTGTGTGTGTGTGTTGTGTGTGTGTGTGTTGTGTGTGTGTGTGTGTTGTGTGTGTGTTGTGTGTGTTGTGTGTTGGTGTGTGTGTGTGTGTGTGTGTGTGTGTGTGTGTGTGTGTGTGTGTGTGTGTGTGTGTGTGTGTGTGTGTGTGTGTTGTGTGTGTGTGTGTGTGTATGTGTGTGTGTGTGTGTGTGTGTGTGTGTGTGTGTGTGTGTGTGTGTGTGTGTGTGATACAACTATTAACGCATATAAGGAAAAGATGATGAGACTAATGAAGATAATAAAAACGAGGAGAAAAAGAGGAAACTGAGAGAGAGAGGAGAGAGAGAGAGAGAGAGAGAGAGAGAGAGAGAGAGAGAGAGAGAGAGAGAGAGAGAGAGAGAGAGAGAGAGAGAGAGAGAGAGAGAGATGATTTCCAGTTTACTGTGTCTACTGGAGTGTTATTTCAACCTTCCAGTCAACAAAACCTCAGTTAGTTGTCAGTTAAGGAAAGCTCAGTTAGTTGTCAGTTAAGGAGAGCTCAGTTAGTTGTCAGTTAAGGAGAGCTCAGTTAGTTGTCAATTCTCTAAGCGTTGAGTACAATGATTTAACCCTTTAAGTATAACGAGTTCACCTCTCGAGTACGATGGCTTTACCTCTTGAATACAATGATTTAGGACCCCAGATGATGACCAAAAACCCCTTAAATACGATGACGAACCTTCCTCCCGGCTACACCCCATCCTTCACCTCACACCTTCACCCTCGGCTACACCTCCTTCACTTCTCGCCACACCTCCTTCACACCCTCGGCTACACACATCCTTCCCCACCCCACGCTACAGCCCCTCCTCCCCAGCTACCCTGTTCTCCTCCCTCCCTCCCTCGGCTGAAACTTAAGTTATACGTAAAAATCAATTAAATTCTAAACCCTTCATTGATAACTTCGTCTATATATATACTGTACTTACATATACACGTCACCACCTCCTACATACCTGCAAATAAATAAAAGGCAAAATTATAGTCAATCCAGTTACTTAATACACAATTATACATACATGGATTATAATTATATGATAGACATTTAATATGGGCATGTGTTGTACCGCGCCTCTGTCGGTATTGGTTAGGTCTTCGTATAATATCTCTCCCAAAGCTTCAGAAATCCGCCAGTCAGTTGTCAAAATAAACCCGCTGTGCCACACCATCACCCGCTGTGCCACACCATCACCCGCTGTGCCACACCCAATCAAAGCATCCTAAACTGTACCCTGGTATGTCATAGAACCACTTACAACACTTTTATTGATTCTCATACATACATACATACTTATACTACTACTACTACTACTACTACTACTACTACTACTACTACTACTACTACACACACACACAACAATATCAATTCCCCCACACCATCGCCACTATCACTGCTTCCTCTTCACACCCGGACATTCCCAATCTCTGCTAATTTTGCTGTTATTGCTGCTGTAGCCGGGACGCTCTGTCATATCACACAGCCGCGGCCCGCAGGACTCGGTGGAAGGCCTGCATGTAAATCACCTTTGGGGTACGGCCTAGAATAGACAATTGAATAGTGAGTTACGCACGGATGTCTTGTTTCAGGATGCCTCTTGTATACAACTCGTCTGCACCTCTGTTTTAAATAGTTGCCTTTCTTATAATATTTTTCTCTACTCTTTCTCCTGTTCTATAAAAGGGAAGCAGGAGAGAGAGAGAGAGGAGAATATACCCAGAGGAGAATCAATTATATCAGTTATCTCTCTGTCTCTCTGTGGATGGATGGATGGATGGATGGATGGATGGATGGATGGATGGATGGATGGATGGATGGACGGACGGACTGCTTGGTAGATCAGATGTCTTAGGTTTCTTATAGCCACGTAAACATCACAATAAATCAAGGGTCGTGCAGGGTAAAGCGCCTCCGTGTTCCTGGGTCAGAATAAGCTGCCTCTACCTCCCTCCTGACGTAAACTCCAATTATAGCGGTGATGCCTTTCAGGTCGCCCAGGATCACTGCAGATGGAGGTTCACCCAGATTAAGTATATATAAACGAGGAGAAATTGAAGGGACCAAAAATGTGAAAATTCAGTTAAAAAGTCCAGAATTTGACTCAATTTATCTCTGTGTATATCTTTGAAATGTCGAATCTGTTATCCTGGAAATTCGAAATAAAAAGAAAAGTTTAATTTCCTTTGGCGTTAGGTAAGAAAGCTTAGGCAGAGGAAATAAGAGAGCTTATGACTTTCTCAGCTTTTGTGGAAGATCGGGACTCTTGGCTGTGTGGGGGAAAGAATGAATGTTTTTAATCTTCCTTCTGCCAAGAGTGAGGGATTATACCAGAGGAGATCCCCTCAAGCTACACACACACTTCCACGTTCCAAGAACCACTTTTAGAGGTCCTGGAGGAATTTAAGTACCCCCCAGACATTCCAGGAACCACTCCCAGGTGTAAGACGTGATAGTTGACGAGTGCTATTTTCAAAAAATTATTCTACACTTAACCTTTATTTAATTAAAGGAGTCGCTGTAGACCAACCAACTTCTTAAAAGGTATGCCGGCGAGGCTCATGATCATACAGTAAATACTTCCAGACATAAATTTGGAAACCAAATAATGCTTCTAAACTTCCAGGAACTGTTTACCGGCTAGCATAAAATTGAAGATTCCGCCCAAAGATCTGGTTACACGAGAAACTTAGGAGATGGCTGCCACAGCTTTTAAACTTTTCCATTATATAATTCTAAGTGTAGACGTGAAGGTTATTTACTACTTGTGAACTTCCAGGAAATAATCTATCAGACATCCTAATATTGGAGGTGGTGCTTCAGCCTCCAGCCACTCCACGATCACCTTCTGGGGGTTTATTAGACGGCTGGCTGAGGCTCTACACGTCTCACTCCCCACTTCTCAGACGTATTAGTAAAGGTTGGCTAATACTTGACGCCTCACAAGCACTACTCTGTTATGTAGCCTGAACCTAATGACATTTTTCCCCAAGACACTTTTAAGCAGTCCAAAACCATCCTCTAGAGATACACGGGAGAGAGGCTTTATTTTTTCAGTAACCACTTCCAAATGTACTAACTAACACTTGTGGATGCTCAAGATGTAATATATTCAGGTACTACAGGACACGACCAGCTTCAAGAGGAATAAGAAGAGTTACTCTAAGTACTAGGAACCACTTCCAGACACTCATCAGACTCTTGGGAGCTAAAATATCGTCTAACAGGACACTACAGATGACTTCCCAGTCTCGTAACACTTTATTACGTCTAGAGGGCTGTGGGGCGGGCTCTCAGCCTCTCACAAATACTTCCAAATGCAAATGAAGAAGATAATGAGAGAGAGAGAGAGACTGACCTTCCAGGAACAATATACAGTGACCTGGGCGGGAACACCCCCTGGGTGAGAGTACTGTACTTAGATGGTCAGGATATACTGTTTCATTAACTATGTGAGGCCATGGGGAGTCTGCCAACTCTTCAGAGGCTTTAATTAAATTTGCGACAGAGCGGGAGGGGGGAGGGGGGGAGGCTGAACAGACTGTAAAAATGTTCGAGGTTTGATATAACGTCGGTGCCTCATGAAGACGTTTGTGGTAAGATAATATATATATATATATATATATATATATATATATATATATATATATATATATATATATATATATATATATATATATATATATATATATATATATAGCGTGTGTGAGGTAACCTCCCATGAATCTGGGATTACACATATCATAACCTTCCATCTCTCTCACTCCTCACTCTAGGCGGTGACGCAGGAAGATAAGGTGGAGAACGGCCGAATAGAGAGACATTATCTCATCGGCAGTAAAGGCTAATTATCTCCAAGGATATAGAGAAGTTATCTCACGGTTAATGTTCGCCTAATGACCCACTAGTTCAAGATTATCACTAAATAATTCAATGAATTATTTGAATGTCTTCGATTCTAGTTTGTCTGTGCTTGAGTGTACACACGTATGCGCACACGAACATGCATACACTTACTTACACACATAAATAATGCACATGCATAAGCTTATAAATGTACATTCACACATTCATACACACACTAAACACGCATACACGCGTACAAATATACACTACACTTGTCCACACACACACACACACACACACACACACACACACACACATCTGCCCTGTATATGTGGTAATAAATTAGGAGGGACAAATAAAAAGACGAATAAAAGAAAAATAATAATTAATATATCTTGTGCCCTCAATAACCAGGGGAGATTAGAGAGCAGCCATAAATAAAATTGAGGTGAAAGAAGTGTATTGTTTTCTCTTTGTTTGTGGAGAAGAAAAGTTGTAAAAATGGTTACTCTCTCGGCCAACAATACACTCAGGCATGTGTGTGTGTGTGTGTGTGTGTGTGCGTGTGTGTGTGTGTGTGTGTGTGTGTGTGTGTGTGTGTGTGTGTGTGTGTGTGTGTGTGTGTGTGTGTGTGTGTGTGCGTGTGTGTGTGTGTGTGTGTGTGTGTGTGTGTGTGTGTGTGTGTGTGTGTGTGTGTGTGTGTGTGTGAGAGAGCAGAGTAGAGAGACTAATACACCTCATGCAAAACTTTAGAATTCAAGGATTCTTCAGGATCTTTTCCCCATTTCTCCTGCAGGAGGAGCAGCCCGGAGTCCTTCAGGGAGGCCTCACGTAGGAAAAGAACAACCTCATTAGTGGCCAAGGCCCTGTGCTGCCCTGCCTGGCCTCTGGGCTTCTCCACCTGTGCAGGGCCCTCCAGGGTGTGAAGGTGGAGGGAGTGAGGTGGGAGAGGGTGAGGTGGAGGGGGTGAGGGTGGAGAGGGTGAAGGTGGAGGGGGGTGAGGGTGGGAGAGGGTGAAGGTGGAGGGAGGGTGAGAGTGAGGGTGGAGGGAGAATGAAGGTGGAAGGAGGGTGAGGGAGGAGTGGAGAGTGAGAGAGGAGGAGAGGGTGAAGTTGGAGGGCAGGACGAGGGAGGAAGGAAAGATGAGGGTGGAAGGAGGGGGAGGGTGAAGAAAGATGAGAGAGACAATCATAACTCATTTTGGTATGAAAACGATATATATACCCGTATATATATATATATATATATATATATATATATATATATATATATATATATATATATATATATATATATATATATATATATATATATATATATATATATATACAGTATATTTCATCATCATCACACAACACCGCCACACACCAGTATAGTACCACAGCCACCTGAGTATTGCGCCACAACAACACAACACTTCCGCTAGACTGTGTTACCTAAGCATTGTTCTGTATAACTGTTACTCAAAATACATAATTCCTTCACCATTTAGTTAATCACTCGTAATGCATTTCATAACAATAACATTTGTAATATTAATAAGTACAACACTATTAATACTAGCATTACTATTCCTATTACTACTACTACTAATAATAATAATAACAACCTCATTCATCATGCAGTTACTAAACACAAAACCACAATACTTCATAATTACAAACCAACAATAACAACAATAATAATAACCTCATTCATAACATAGGCAGTAACACCACACACACACACACAACGATAGCTAATTAGTGAACGATTAAATTTCATAATACACTGCCATAACCTGTAGATTTATAACACATCCCCGCAGGCAAATAAACACACATTGTAATTCTACGTATCCAAAGTTTAAATTAGATGGTGTAGTTTATTATGATATCAGGGTATAATTTGTAATGTGTCTGTGTGTGTGGTTTTTTTGGAGAGAGAAAGAGAGAGATTTGAGATAATTATGGCGTTTGAGATATTGCCTTTGAGATAGTTACTTTGTGAGAAATAGTTTTTGATGGAATGGTTTATGAGACAGATTTTGAAAGACATTTGGTTTCTAAGAGAGATTTTGAGAGACGTGGATTTTGAGGTTTTTTTTTTTTTAGACGGTTTCTGAGATATGACTTCTGAGAGAACATCTGAGACACACCATAAATTCTGAGCAAGATCTTAAGAAATAGCTTTTGAGACACAGCTTCTGGGAGATAATGAAGCAAATATTTCAGTTGGCATTTGAGATAAATTAAGAGACAGATTTTGAGATAGAGCTTATGAGATTTAGCTTTGGAGACATAAACTGTGAAACATAATGAGACATAACTTTTGAGAAATCCTGAGACATTATTTGTTAGTGGAAGGAAGAATGAAGTAAAGAAAGAGAAACGATAATTGTAAAGGAAAGTGAAGTTATCTTTAGGAGAGAGAGAGAGAGAGAGAGAGAGAGAGAGAGTTACGAGTACATGTCACAGATATAACGTACATGTCACAGATATAACGTTAATCTCTCTCTCTCTCTTACATAAACCCCACTCAATCTCCCTCACTTTCCCCTCCTTTAAATCTTCTACACACCCTCCCTCTCCCTCCCTCTCACCCTCTCCCTCCTCCTCCCCTCACCTCTCACCCTCTCTCCCTCCCCTCCTCCCTCTCTCCCTCCCTCCCTCCCTCTCACCCCTCTCTCCTCCCTCTCACCCCTCTCTCCCTCCCTCCCTCTCACCCTCCCTCCTCCCTCCTCCCTCTCACCCTCTCTCCCTCCCTCCTCTCACCCCTCTCTCCTCCCTCCCTCCTCCCTCTCCCTCCCCTCTCACCCCCTCTCCCTCTCCCTCCCTCCCCTCCCCGCTCCCACCCTCTCTCTCCCTCCCTCCCTCCCCTCTCTCCCCTCCCTCCCTCTCCCACCCTCTCACCCTCTCCCTCCCTCCCCTCCCTCCCTCCCTCCCTCCCCTCTCACCCTCTCTCCCCTCCCCTCCCCTCTCCCCCTCCCTCCCTCCCTCCCTCTCCCTCCCCTCCCTCTCACCCCTCTCCCCTCCCTCCCCTCTCTCTCCCTCCCTCCCTCCTCCCTCCCTCTCCCTCCCCTCTCTCTCCCCTCCCCTCCCCTCTCCCCTCCCCTCTCCCCTCCCTCTCCCTCCCCTCTCCACCCCTCCCCTCTCCCCACCTCCCTCCCTCTCTCCCTCCATCACACACACTTACCCCTCATCTTACAAGCTTTCCCTCTCACCCCATTACTCTCCCAGACCCTCTCACTCATTTCACTCTCCCCAAACACTTCATCACCTCCCCTCCCCATGTGAGTGAATGAATACATTATTATAGGACTCGTATGCAGAAAAAAATAAAAATAAAAAATAAAAAAATAAAATAAAAATAAAATAAGTAAATAAAAATAAATAAATACATATCAAATATATATCGAAAATTTTGTCAATATTGTTTTTTTTTTCTTTTTAATTGCAAGCCTTTGATGTGATAAAATTTCATGGTGGTTTATAAAAAAAAAAATACTGGTAATTAAAACTGCCGTCACCAACAAATACTCTGTTTTTTTGTTAATGTTATCCAGATTGATAAATGACATTATAGATTTATCGTTTTTCTCTCCTTTTATCTATCTCAAACACACACACACACTATCTCTCTCCCCTCGCACACACTCTCTCTCTCTCTCCCACTCACTACAGATACCACTATCATATTAATATTTTTTCGGTGTAAATGATTATATTTTTTCTGCCATTTTTTAGTTTTCAATTCATCTCACTTTTGTCTCTTAATCTATTCGTTAATCTACTATCTATCAAATCACTTTTATTCACATTTTATCTATTTATCAATCTACCTCTTTATTGAGGTATCTATCTATCTATCTATCTATCTATCTATCTAACGTTCTATCTATCTATCTATCTATCTATCTAACGTTCTATCTATCTATCTACCTATCTATCTATCTAACGTTCTATCTATCTATCTATCTATCTATCTGTTTCTATGTATGTGCTGTATGTATGTATTTATTTATTTAAAATGGAAAACATATCAGAAACATATATTATACAGTACATTATATTATGAAGAAATAATTCAGACGGATTTACAAAATAACACCGACCATAACATGTTGAGAATATCCACCAACATCACTCTATCCATCCACCAACATCACTCTATCCATCATTCAACATCACTCTGTCCATCCATTCAACATCACTCCATCCATCCTCCAACATCATTCCATCCATCCACCAACATCATTCCATCCATCCACCAACATCACTTTGTCCATCCACCAATATCACTCTATCCATCCACCAACATCACTCCATCCATCCACCAACATCACTCCATCATCATCACTCTATCCATCACCAACATCCTCCATCCATTCACCAACATCCTCCATCCATCCACCAACATCACTCCATCTATCCACCATTACTCCATCCATCCACCAACATCCACTCATCCATCCACCAACATCACTCCAACCATCCACCAACATCCTCCATCCATCCACCAACATCACTCCATCCATTCACCAACATCCTCCATCCATCCACCAACATCACTTTGTCCATCCACCAACATCCTCTATCCATCCACCAACATCACTCCATCCATTCACCAACATCACCCATCCATCCACCAACATCACTCCATCTATCCACCATCACTCCATCCATCCACCAACATCACTCCATCCATCCACCATCCTCCAACCATCCACAACATCACCCATCCATCCACCAACATCACTCCATCCATCCACTAGCATCCACTCTCCATCCATCCACTAGCATCACTCCATCCATCCACCAGCATCATTCCATCCATCCATAGCATCACTCCATCCATCCACTAGCATCACTCCATCCATCCCATCCATCACTCCATCCATCCACCAACATCACTCCATCCATCCACCAACATCATTCCATCCATCCACCAAACATCACCCATCCATCCACCAACATCATTCCATCCATCCACCAACATCACTCCATCCATCCACCAACATCCACCACTATCCATCCACCAACATCATCCACCAACATCCATCCACCAACATCACCCCATCCATCCACCAACATCACCCATCCATCCACCAACATCACCCATCCATCCACCACCCATCCATCCACCAACATCACTCCATCCATCCACCAACATCACCCATCCATCCACCAACATCCATCCATCCACCAACATCACCTATCCATCCACCAACATCACTATCCATCCACCAACATCACCCCATCCATCCACCAACATCACCCCATCCATCCACCAACATCACTCCATCCATCCACCAACACATCATTCCATCCACCAACATCACTCCATCCATCCACCAACATCATTCCATCCATCCACCAACATCACTCCATCCATCCACCAACATCACTCTATCCATCCACCAACATCACTCTATCCATCCACCAACATCACTCCATCCATCCACCAACATCACTCCATCCATCCACCAACATCACTCCATCCATCCACCAACATCACTCCATCCATCCACCAACATCACTCCATCCATCCACCAACATCACTCCATCCATCTACCAACATTATTCCATCCACATATAAAGCGGTATAGCATTGAACGGCTTCGTCGCTTAATTAAGACAAGCTAATTCAGGCAGTCAGGAATACAATTTATTGATGAATGATGAATGATGTGAAGTTCTATTGGTCTATTAATCTCTGTCTGTCTGTCTTTATTTGTGATGGTCTGTCTATCTACCTGTCAACTTTATTTCCCTCCAACTTGATATGGAGGTGAGAGGCTTCACCTAGGGGAACTGTTGAGGTGAGAGGCTTCATCTAGGGGAACTGTTGAGGTGAGAGGCTTCACCTAGAACTGTTGAGGTGAGAGGCTTCACCTAGGGGAACTGTTGAGGTGAGAGGCTTCACCTAGGGAACCTGTTGAGGTGAGAGGCTTCACCTAGGGGAACTGTTGAGGTGGAGAAGCCACCTAGGGACCTGTTGAGAGGTGAGAGGCTTCACTAGGGAACTAGGGGAACTGTTGGGGGAGGTGAGAGGCTTCACCTAGGGGAACTGTTGAGGTGAGAGGCTTCACCTAGGGGAACTGTTGAGGTGAGAGGCTTCACCTAGGGGAACTGTTGAGGTGGAGAGGCTTCACCTAGGGAACCTGTTGAGGTGAGAGGCTTCACCTAGGGGAACTGTTGAGGTGAGAGGCTTCACCTAGGGGACCTGTTGAGGCGGGAGAGGCTTCACCTAGGGAACTGTTGAGGGAGAGGCTTCACCTGGGGGAACTGTTGAGGTGAGAGGCTTCACCTAGGGGAACTGTTGAGGTGAGGAGGCTTCACCTAGGGACCTGTTGAGGTGAGAGGCTTCACCCTGGGGACCTGTTGAGGGTGAGGAGAGGCTTCACCTACAGGGACCTGTTATGAGGTAAGAGGCTTCACCTACGGGACCTGCTTTGAGGTAAGAGGCTTCACCCACAGGACATGTTGAGGTAAGAGGCTTCACCCACGGGACCTGTTTTGAGGTAAGAGGCTACGGGACCTGTTTTGAGGTAAGAGGCTTCACCCCACGGGACCTGTTGTTTGAGGTAAGAGGCTTCACCACCACAGGACATGTTGAGGTAAGAGGCTTCCCACCCCACGGGACCTGTTATGAGGTAAGAGGCTTACGGGACCTGTTATGAGGTAAAGAGGCTTCACCCCACAGGACTCCTGTTTTGAGGTTCCACCCCACAGGACATGTTGAGGTAAGTGAGCTCAGGGACCTGTTATGAGGTAAGAGGCTTCACCTACGGGTAAGAGGCTCACCCACAGGACATAAGGAGGTAAGAGGCTTCACCTACGGGCTGTTATGAGGCAAGAGGCCCCACCTACGGGACCTGCTTATGAGGCAATAGGGCTTACAGGACCTGTTTTGAGGCAAGAGGCTTCACCTACAGGACATGTTGGAGGTAAGAGGTTGAGGCAAGGCTTCACCTTTGAGGTAAGAGGCTTCACCTACGGGACCTGTTATGAGGTAAGAGGCTCACCTACGGACCTGTTATGAGGTAAGAGGCTTCACCACTCTGGGACATGTTGGTAGAGGCTTCACCTACGGGACCTGTTATGAGGGTAGAGGCCTCACCTACGGGACCTGTTATGAGGTGAGAGGCTTCACCCTACAGGACGGGACCTAGAGGCTTCACCTGAGGTAAGAGGCTTCACCTACGGGACCTGTTATGAGGTAAGAGGCCCACCTACGGGACCTGTTATGTGGTAAGAGGCTTCACCTCACAGGACCTGTTATGAGGCAAGAGGCTTCACCTGCAGGACCTGTTATGAGGTGCTTCACCTGAGGTATGAAGAGGCTTCACCTCACCTACGGGACCTGTTATGAGGTAGAGGCTTCACCTGCAGGACCTGTTATGAGGTAAGAGGCTTCCACCCAGGACCTGTTATGAGGTAAGAGGCTTCACCTACAGGACATGTTGAGGTAAGAGGCTTCACCTACGGGACCTGTTATGAGGTAAGAGGCTTCACCTACAGGACCTGTTATGAGGTAAGAGGCTTCACCTACGGGACCTGTTATGAGGTAAGAGGCTTCACCTCTGGGTCATTACCTACTAAGTATGGTGTATCTCCGCTTGCTCGTTTACCAGTTATTATCAGGACACAAACACACAGACAGACAGACAGGACTGATGATAACACTCTGCCCAACAGTATCATGTGGGCAGGTTAATAAATTAAAAGCAGGTTTCATCAATACCACAGTTCCTATAATTATTTAATATCCGTCACAACAGTAACTATTATAATCCACATGCCATTCAACAGTCTCATAATAATAATAATAATAATAATAATAATAATAATAATAATAATAATAATAATAATAATAATAATAATAAACAATAAAAATGAAAACAACAATAATAATAAATAATAAAAACATATAATTTATAATACAGTATAACCCATCAATCACATACTGTACCGTACACACAATCAACGGCCAAATAACAAATCATTAACAATACTCTATTTTTTATACATATATTTCATATATTTTAGCGAAAACTGTGACCAAAAAAAAAAAAAAAAAAATACAGAATTTGGATGGATTTTAAATAATCTTCATAAACCACTTTTTTTTGCGCGCCAATTTTTTTCGTCCCGCCAACAACAATTTTGGACGGATAGTTATTGTCACAGTATATATCCAACATTGACTCCTGCCTCATGACTTTTATTTAATTCTTGTAGGGTGTTTTTAGTGAGCAGTATTCATGGGTGTTTTAAAAGTGTTAGTGAGGGAATTATTAGTATTTTTTTTTCTATTATACGACGAGAAACTGATCAATCCCTTCACCTTTCTTTCTCTCTCTCTCTCTCTCTCTCTACCTATTTCTCAGTCTCTCCCTCTCTCATTTTCTCGGTTTTTATTTTTTTCAGTATTAAACTTTCGCTACTTCTACCTTTGTCTCTCACTTCTTCCTTCTCTTTCTGCTTCTCTTATTCTCTGTTTCTCTCCGTGTCTCTCTCTCTTGCTCAGTTGCCAATCACCATTCAGGAGATCTATGTTACGTAATATACAGGATTGGATTCTATAAATTAAAGGATCCACTTCATCTCATATAAGGGATTAAATCTTGGTATTTAGCTCAAATTATCATCCTAATTAAAATTAACTAGTTATTTTTAACGAGCATAATTATCATCCCATTTTAAGGATTGATTCTCCATATTCAAACAACAAATCATGATATTTTATGGATTAATTTAATTATCAGATTATATTAGGAAATATGTCTTCGTATTAGGTAGGATTATTAAAATATTCTAGGGATTAACCTCTCACCGTAATTATCATCCTAATTGAGGGATTACCGTGAACCTTATGAAATTTGCATTTAAAAAATCCGCCCGTCTCATAATTTCTCTTCCACCTAATTTTTTAATCTATTTTTCCCCCTCCAAACCCACTTTTCATCCCAATTTCAGAAAAAAATTTCGCCCTATTTTAACAACCTATTTTCATCGTATTTCACTTCAATATTTTCCCCACCCGTTCTCAATTCCATTTCCATTCCATTTCCCACCCATTTTGCCACTCCACTTTGACACTTGTCACACTAATTTAGTTAAAAAAGATATCCAATTTCAGTCATGCATTAACATATTAGCATACATTATTTCTCATTTGCATATATGCTTTTGACAACACGCCCTGGTCACTGATCTCTTGACATGCTACGTCCAGTCTTCGTTAGTTCATATACAAATCTCTAATGGCTTTCTCTAGACCAGTGAGTTGTCTATCTATGGGTAATTAACAACAGGTGGTTAATTTAGGTATTGGGAGGGGGGGGGGATTACCATATATATATTTTAGTAATTTCTACATAATTCCCAATTTTCCCAGTCACTTAAATTTGATAAGGCAGTGAATTAAAGTTTCTATTTAGCAAGGTAACAAGTTCAGTATACGAATTTACCTATTGATTTAAGTTTGAACAAGCAGCGAAATAAAACTGCTGAGTTATTTTGTAAGTTGAGACGAAGGAATACAAGTTAATGTTAAGATATCGTCAAATATTAAGTATATCAGATGGTATTGCTCGCACTGCAGATAGTGAAGAGATACTGCCACAACTGATCAACAGATTGAAAAAAAAAAGGCTAAGAATATGAGTTTAGAGTTAATGTTGTAAAGACGGAAATAATGGTTGTTTCTAAATCAAATTTGAATCTTATGGTAGGCAACAGGGGACTAAAAAAAATGGTAACTGTTTTGTATTTTGGAAGTAACAAAAGTTGTGATAGTAGGTGTGTCAATGAGAAATTAAAACAAGTATAGGTTAAACGACACTATCATTCGATAATCTAAAAAGGCTGTTAAAAAAGAAAACTAACTTTAGTTTGAGAAAAAGGCTGGAGAAATGCAATAATCCCAAGCGTGGAGACTTTCAGAGCACACCAAAGGGAAGGTTGAGACCTCTGAAGTGCTGTGATACAAGAGAATGTTAAATTTAAGTTATACTGACAAAAAACAAATGAAGAAGTATATACCAAGACTGGCCAGAGAATTGAGTGCAATCCTGGAATTTATGGAAGAAGAAAAGAGATAATGTGACCATATTAGGCATGAAGGGTTAATGGGAGAAATAATTGAGTTAAATTGAGGGTAGGAAGGGCTGGGGATGGCAGAGACTCGGATGTATAAGCAAACCTTAAAGCTTGGTCCCCGGTGAGATATAAAATCTAAGATAATTTGTGAAAATAGTCCGAAAATGTTTTGAATGGAGGGCTATGGTCGCCAATCCCCAGATATGACCACTGGCACCTTGATAGATTAGTTGATACTACAAATAATCCACAGAATACCGGCGTAGAGATATACACGATTATTACCATGGATAAAGTGATACTTATATAATTAGTTGTAGTCCATAATAAAGAGAACCTCATGACAAAGGAATCACACAGCGCACAGGACACACTCCAGTCACTGGCCACAATACAACGCACAGTCCAATGATTCGCAGTCAGAGATATATGGTCGTGTTATACAATTCACTTTAATCTTTCAAAGAGCACCTGATATGTAGTCATAGTTCTGTGGGATTCGATAACAATTGAATGAGAATTTAGTTAACAAAGTCGTTTATTGTGGCCGACGGCAGCTTTCTCTCTAAGGGTTTGCCAATTGTGATTTTTTAATGGTGCGTAGTTGAAGCCTTGCTCTTGTTTCTCGTTATCTGCAACATAATATTATTAATGTATGAGGTCATTCAGGTTATTGGGTGAGTAATAACCATTAATCCATCTATTTATTCTTTTGTCAATTCAATGATATGTTCGTCCAATCAACTTCAATTCAGTGTTGTGATAGATGTTCTTATATCATCGGTTGTTTCCTGTTTTCCTTCAACTCTCGCTACCCGTCGATCACCTGCTGCTGTCAGGAGGAGTGAGGGAGGTGGTGGCTGGCTACATACTTCATCAGGGCTGCCAGATGCTCTTGAGTGTTGCAGGTGATACAAGAACAATTTCGCCCACAGACAAAACACTTAACTGAGACACAACAATACTTCTTACCTTGACTAAACTACATATTTAATGCACATGCGCAAATATGTACTTAATCCATGCGTGATTATATGTAAACATGAATCCAACATACGATAACACATATAAATGGAAGTGGTATATGGTGAATGTATGATTGTAGAGTATGCTAATATAATGTGCATGTGTAAGTTGGGATGTATTCTAGTATACTGTGCATTTGTATGGATGTACCAATATACTGTATACGTATAAGTAATCACTACCTGGATTGAGTTAACAAGAGTCTCGTGTTTCAGCGTTTAGCCAAAAAAAAAAAAAGTTAACATGAACAAGTGGACATAATTGTAAAAGAAAATTGATAAAATTCATTATTGTAGTACGTGGTCTGGTAGATTGTTTTTGACACAAGTTCAGTTGGCACCGAGGTTCTATTGACACGGATAATGCTAAAAATGGAGGTTACTGTGACGAGATTTTTATGACACTGGGGTTCTTTTGACACGGAGGTTCTGCTCATACGAAGTTTCTTTGGACACGGAGGTTCTTTTGACACCAGGGTTCTAGTGACACCGGGGTTCTAGTGACACGAGCCCCGCACTGCTGTAAATAATATCTACCAAAAAAGAAATTGCATGACGGTTGTGAGCAGCAGCATCAAGGCACCTGAGAACCAGTGCATTATGTCTGAATTCATTTGCATATTGTTTACTGATGAAGTGAGCAAATCCCGAACACCTTTCTTTATAGCAATATTATTACATATATTATCTATAAACATTACTATATTCATGTCTGAGCAGTGTACAGAGGAGGTTTACAATGACAACAATAACACACAGGCAGTCACAAACACACACAGTCACAAACACACAGACAGACAGTCACACAAACACAGACAGACAGACAGACAGAGACCCTCCCATCTCCACCGTGTCTCTCTCTCTCTCTCTCTCTCTCTCTCACGCACACACACACACACACACACACACTCTCTCACTCGTCTCAAAGGATTGAGATATATTAAGGATAAGTCATTCCGTGTGGATGACCAGCTGCTGCCAGGGAGACGATGAGTGAGGCAGCCAGTGTGAACAGATTGAGTCATATGGATGAATGGAGAGCACGTCAGAAACACTCAATAACGCCACACACACACACACACACACACACACACACACACACACACACACACACACACACACACACACACACACACACACACACACACCCACACACACACACACACACACACACACACACACCTACAACCCAGGTCCCCTTGTACCTTGTTCTGAGTCGCTACATATTGGTTGACATCATGTGTAGGGGAACGTACAGTAGTTTTAACACCTGTAGACACATGCTGTACACACCTGCAGCCTAGTTGTATGTGTGTGTTATGTATAGTGTAATGTACATACCAGTGGACTGAATACGTACATATACACAGAAACACACACACACACACACACACAAAAAAATATGAAGCTCTTCTATTAAATACCTGCATACAACTGCTATCTAAACTCCCATATATATTCCGGATATATAATATTTTATCTCACAAATACAGCCAGCGTTTTTTTTTTTTTAATGCTTATGTTGTTTTTGTTACTTTTACTGTTGCTTTTGTTAATGTTTTTGTTGTTATTGTTCCGGTTCTTGGTGTTTATTTTTACTGTTGCCGTTGTTACTGTCAATGTTACTGTTATTAATTGTTCTGTTACTGTTCCGTCCTCTGGTGTTACTGTTTCTGCTTCTGTTGTTACTGTTACGTCCCCTGTTGTTTCGGTTACTGCTCCAGATGTTAATGTTCCTGAGATTACTGCCACTACTCCTGTTGTTATTGTTACTGCTCTTACTGTTGTCCCTGCCGTTTTTGCTGTTACTGCTCCTGTTGTTACTGTTATTGCTACTATCTCTTGATTTTACTGTTACTGCTACTATCGCTTCTTTTTACAATTCCCGTTGTTACTGTTAATGCTCATGATTTTATTGTCCGTTGTTACTATTACTGTTTCTGTTAATGCTCCTGTTGTTACTGTTGTTGTTTCAGCCTCAGTTCGTGTCGCTGTGCTTGACGCTGTTCTCCCCGTTATTGGTAAAACATAAATGGAAATATTAAATGAAAGCTTTTAGGTACGTCAGTAATGTCCATTATTGCTGGAATTTTGACCGTCACAAGGTGTTTGATGTTGTACACAGAACGCCAGTGAGAGCATGCTGAAAATGCTGTAACATCAGAGTCCTTTCCTGAATAACACAATAAAAACTGAATCAAATGATATCACGCCGCGACATTTGGTGAAGGAGAAAAAGTACTGGGAACATTGCAAAATAATAAATAAAAAGTTGAAGATATATTAACAGCATTTAGTATTTGGTAAATGCCTTACCATCACGATAATTTGTATAAAATAAATTTTAGGGAGAGAATTTGACATTCATCAAATGCTGTAAATTGGAAATGTTCAGAATATCATGGGAACATTAAAGTTTACCCAACGCTTCCCCCCTTGTGTACGGGTCCCCTCTGTGCTGAATAAAATCGTCTGGTGTTAGCCAAATAAATTATTACAACAACATTGAAAATTCAGGAAATACCTTTGCAAGAGAACAATTTTTAAATAAATTATATTATGTTAAATAAGTCTCTAACAATGGTTTTAACATTATGACCTTTGTTAATAATCAGAAGTATAACTAAATATCTATAAAATGCTTCATCATCACGACATTTTGCTTATAATCAAAACTACGAGAACATTTAATACTCAGTATATCTTATCACATCGGGATATTTTACTACAAACTACAAGATACTAAATATTTGGTAATTAAAAGACCCAACTGAACTACAGTAGTTGTTGAGCACTTACTGTACATGTCTATATAAAACAACATCTTTAAGCTCCAAAAAGGTTAAAACAAATTTTCACATTAACAATATAATTCACCTCAACGGTTCTGTTTACTTCCCTTCTCTGTACTGTATATCATCCTCACACCACTCTCCCTTCTTTCATCTACGTCTACGACTTTGTACCTTACATGTACTTGCATTATCCCTTAAGTCACACCTCAGTCTAATAAAGAAATACTCACTTTATCCTGGTGTTCCCTCTGTTGTTCCCTTAGAGTAATTCAGTTATAATGCCTGTACTGTACAGTAAAGCTGGTGGAAAATTATTGCTGCTGCTGCTAATAAAAAGAAAAATAAATAAATAAATAAATAAAAATAAAAATAATAATAATAATAATAGTAATGATAATAAAAACAAGAATAATAATAGTAATAGTAATGATAATAATGATATAATAATAATAATAATAATAAAAACTAATAATAATAATAATAATAATAATAATAATAATAATAATAATAATAAAAATAATAATAATAATAAAAATAATAATAATAATAGTAACGATAATAATAATAATAATAATAATAATAATAATAATAATAATAATAACTGCAGCAACACTGTGTATACATAACAAATACACCAGTATACGACTCGGTAACCCCTGGCTCACAGCACAGCAGGTTGTTGAGTCTGACTAATATGCAGACGTAAGTGTTGTGACAACATGTCGACTTCCTTCCCGCCCCTAGTGACGGTAGTCTAAACTGGTCAAAGAGCACGTCTCTCACACCCCAACACTGGTCTATGGTGAGGACACACAGTTTATCACCTTCAGAGCTCATACCTACTGCTACCTGTAATAAGTATACACACACACACACACACACACACACACACACACACACACACACACACACACTCTGATAGATATAAGAACAGCACCATCCCATCTATTGTTAAAATAATAAACAACTCCTGATTTATGTACTGTACAGCCCTGTAAATGTATTGAATGTATATCATTATGTCTAAATCACATGTAAGTTTGTATATTTTCAGCCACCGGCTGCAACTCTATTAATAAACCGTTTATTATTATTGTTATTATTATAATTATTACACACACACACACACACACACAATATGTATGTGTTTGATGAAATACCTGCTACTTAAAAGTATCGACAAACAATTAAAAATACAGTAACAAAGTGAACAAACAATCAAATAAAGTTATTTTAATTACTATTACATAATAATAATAATAATAATAATAATAATAATAATAAATAAAACATTGGCTGGTCAACAAGTCACTTTACTAAACAAGTTGACACAAACAGCCAAAGTTGAGGAGGGATGATGGGTGGTCTTTTGACCTCCGAAACTCTTATAAGGACTGGGGAGTTCCCTAACTTAGGCACAGTGTCATCCTGGGTGCCTGAGGGCCTTCCCCAGGACACAACAACTTGCCATTCAGGAGTCTCTTAGATAATCCTTCTCTCCATCGAGCCTAACCATGTGTTGAAGTTTATCTATATATTTCTCTCTCCTTGTCTTCCTTATTTTCTCTCTCTCTCTCTCTCTCTCTCTCTCTCTCTCTCTCTCTCCTCCACATAATGTCCTCTCTCTCTTTTGTTTTCTCTCCCCCTGCCTCGCTTTGTCCCTTGCCTCTTTCTCTGTGCCTCATTTCCACTCTCTCTCTATCTCTGTCCCTCTCATACTGCCTCTCTATGTGTATCTCTCACACTCCACCTCCTGTCTCTTTTGTCACACAAATACGCGGTCTCTCATATTGCCTCATTCGCTTTCTCTCTCTCTCAAAAACTAGTTCGCTCTCTCTCTCTCTTTGTTCCCCTATTTCCTACTCTGTCTCTCACTCGCATTTGTCTCTCTCGTTCTCACAGTCTGCGTCTCTCTCTTTTTCCTATTCTGCCTCTCTCTCTTTTTATCCAACTGTCTCTTTTTCTCTATTTTTTCTTCTATATCACTGCCATACTTACCTTTCTCTTTGTCTCTCTCACACCAAGCCACACATCTCTCTCTCACTTTCTCTCTGTCTTATCTCTCTCCTTCACACTGTCTCATCTCTCTCTCTCTCTCTCTCTCTATCCCCCTAAACTACTTTAAATATACACAACCAACTGTTCATTCTCATATAGTATTAATTATCAACACACAGACCACGTTAAGATACTAAGCCGGAGCGGGAACAGTATTATCTCTAACTGCAGGAAGGTTTAGAGGATCACCACGGCCAAGATTCTCAAAAGCTTTGTAAGTTAGATTCAAAGCCTTCGTAAATTGGATTAAAAGGCTTCGTAAATTGGATTAAAAGGCTTCGTAAATTGGATTTCAAAAGCTTCGCAAGTTGGATTCATCTCGTAATTTAGCTAACTGGTTCACTTATCCTTCCGTCTATAATTAGGGTTTAAAAAAAATGAGATCGAATTTATATTGTGATTTTATCTTATCTACAGGAAATTAACTTAAGAATCTTAAGTGGATTTGGTGGTATGTTTAGAGGTAACGTAGATAATTTAAAAGGGTATTGTGTTTGTCTGATTGTGTTGTGTGAAAGGTTATTGATGTTGTTGTTGTTATTATTGATGGTAGGTTTCTTCCTATTATTCTTGTAATTAACCTATTTCATATTATATTTTTATCATTATTCTAACTATTTTCGTATTTACATTTTTCATTACTTCATTTCCTCTTCATTCCCCTTGTTTGTGTTCGCTTTACATATCCTCACTAATCATCATCAAGCGCCATTTGCTTACTATAAAAAATAAAAACAAATACACACCAACAACAACAATAACACTCAAGCAAAACAAATAACCAAATAAGAAAAATTAAGATCGAATAAACGTGAGAAATGTGAAAGCATGGAAAAAAAAGTCGTAAGTCAACAGAGAGAACGAGAGAAACAGCTGACAAAGGGAACCAGGGAACTACACACAACTGAAACTACTGGAGTATTGTTATTGTTTATATATATATGGTAAACATCCCCAGGTACTCGGTCTCCCCCAGAAGCTGCCGTCCCTCATACGGCTATATACGGGTGGCTGGAGATGGCCTAGAAATATTTACGAGTCCAGGTCTTTAGGGCATAACGGCAGGTCTGATAGGGTTAGGGTGTGTGTTGTGTGTTTATATAAGCCTCTAGGGTTACATACACATGTAAATATGCACGGAAACATGGTTTATTTTTCCATATATATATATATATATATATATATATATATATATATATATATACAGTATTCTCATAAACACATACTTATACATTCATTAAGTACATACAAAATATAGAGCCACATGTATGCTTAATGCCTATACCTAAGTAAACACATACTGTACTTCAATACATGAGCGAGTGAGTGAGAGGAAGAGACGCAAACTACACTGCAGGAGAACAACCGTGAAAGATCAGTCTTCTAAAACGGGAATTCACAACCTGGGATAAGAGTACCGTCAGTAGCGCACCTGAGGTTGAACAGGTGGTATGTGTTCAGATCATCAGCTTCATGTTTACGTTGTGTGTGGAAACATTGATTAAAGTTTTGTTATTTTTCCTATTAAACGGTTTTTTTCCCACTCATTATACACCGCCACACCTCAGTCTCCAGGTCCTGTACAAAGTGAACACTAAATGTACCACAACTTGTTAATGTTCCAGTTTTGTAGAGTTGAAAGTTTCATAAATTATCATGTTGCAAAATTTTAAAAAGTAACAATTGCTCAAGATTTAAAAAAAAACTAAACCAAGCACATTTTTATTATATCTGTAATGTTATGATCATTAATAAACCCTAGTAGAGGAGAAGAGGGGAAGGTGGCGGTGTACAAGAAGTGGGTAGTGATGATAATACAAAAATGAAACGTAACAAACAAAAGGTTGAAAGCCCCTGCTCTAAAACATACCGAGCCCGCCCCCCATCCAACCCTGCCTGCCAACTCTACGGTCACCAGCACACGCATTTCATTTAATCTCTAATCTAGACTTCTTTTTTTTCTTGCTAACCTTTGAGCTTCACTAATGGAACCACCTAAATGCTTATAATGCCATAATACCAATTTTTTTTTACAAAACGATGAGTTCCATGAAAATAAAAGAATGTTGAAAGAAATCCTGCAATCGACAGTGAGAAGCAAATTGTGTGTGTGTGTGTGTGTGTGTGTGTGTGAGTGTGTGAGAGAGAGAGAGAGAGAGAGAGAGAGAGAGAGAGAGAGAGAGAGAGAGAGAGAGAGAGAGACGGTAACAGTTACTACCACCATCTGGGCCAGGTACTTACCCATCCATGTGCTGTTGGTGATAATCTGGAGTATCCTGGCTGGGTCCATTATCTCCCCTGGTTGGTGGCTCCTGGGTGTAGGTGGCTCCTCGGTGTAGGTGGCTCCTGGGTGTAGAGGATGTAACACACTGGCCTCTCAAGGTACCACCGAGAGTACCTACACCACTGGAAAAGTATTTATTCTTGGGTACAGACGGCTTCTAGGTACACCCTGTGTAGTTTGGTTTCTTGACGTA
This sequence comes from Homarus americanus, assembly GCF_018991925.1. Lineage (NCBI taxonomy): Eukaryota > Metazoa > Arthropoda > Malacostraca > Decapoda > Nephropidae > Homarus > Homarus americanus. The sequence goes on from NW_024737068.1 coordinate 11,025,156, forward strand.
CCGCGGGGTGTACCTAAATCCTAGGCAAAGTGTACTAAGGTGGGTCTAGGTGACTCTTAAGTGTACCAGGTGTAGTCTGATATACTCCGGCCTCTCGGTACAACTGGATGTCGGTTCAGACAGCCACAGGGTGTAGTGAGAGTCAATATACTTTGTTTACTAGCGCCCGACTCCAGTTTGGTTAGGTGTACTGCGTCTACACCCCCACTACACCTCACGCAGCCCAACGTATACTGCTTACACTTGTATGTCGCTTGTCCTGAAGACTAATATTACGTGTCATACTTCACTATACGCGAATAAATTATATTTTTCTTTCATTATTATCTAAGAATATCTTCCTGTGTCTTCTTTCTTAATAAAATTGTCTTTTTCTTAATATATTTTATTCTTTAAGTAAGCGTCTCTATTAGGGTATATTTTTTTCCTTCTATAAGCGTAAATATTTCCTGATAAAAGATATTATTGATAAGAATATTTATTCCTTACCTTTGCCTCGTATATAAACAAACCTCCCCCTCATCATCCCCCCTCTCCCTCATCATCCCCCTCTCCCCCCTCTCATCTCTGTCCCCCCCTCCCCCTCATCATCCCCCCTCCCCTCATCACCCCCCTCCCCCCCTCATCATCCCCCCCTCCCCTCTTCCCCCCTACTCCCTCATCATCCCCCCTCCCCCTCATCACCCCCCTCCCCTCATCCTCCCCCCTCCCCCCCCCTCATTACCCCCCTCCCCTCCCTCATCCCCCCCTCCCCCCTCTGTCACCCCCCTCTCCCTCATCATCCCCTCCCCCTCATCAGCCCCCCCCTCCCCTCTCGTCCGCCAAAGACACTTATCCCAACATGTTACATCCCGTTGCAGTATCATAAAAAATTCAATTTATTATCCATTCCATCCACTTCGTTTCACTCAAATTGGATTAAATAAACAATAAATGGAGTGAGTTTGCTTCCTTGAGGACTTGAGGAAGAAGAAGAATTACTAGCAACATTCTGACTGGTTAGTGAACTAGTAAACTATGATAGAATAATGACAAGTGAAAAAGTCAATACATACAGGGAAACCTCTATTTAACGAACTATATGGAGGAATATCCGTTATATCAAGAGACCGTTAGATATGAAACTTCTTTAACGGACTATATGGAGAAGAAAATCCGTTATATCAAGAGACCGTTAGATATGAAACCCCCATCTAACGGATTATATGAAGAGAGGCGTCCATTATATAGAGGTTCCACTGTAAGTTAACAATGAACTAAGATCTAAGATACAACGTTTGGTTAAGGTCACAGTGTTAGGTTACGAACACAGCGTAAGGTCAAAATACTCTATAAGGAAGGTCAGGGTCGCTGTGTAGGGTCAGAAACACAAAGTTACATTAAGATCAACACCGCAACACTATAACCACAACACTAATCAGTTTTGGCCAAGAATCGGTCATTACAGTAGCACAACACATAGTATAACAGCACAGCCCTCAGTACAACGGCACAGTCCTCAGCATAACAGCAGCCTTCAGTATAACAGCACAGCCCTTAGTATAACAGCACAGCCCTTAGTATAACAGCACAGCCCTCATTTTAACAGCACAGCCCTCAGTATAACAGCACAGCCCTCATTATAACAGCACAGCCCTCATTATAACAGCACAGCCCTCAGTATAACAGCACAGCCCTAAGTACAACAGCACAGTCCTCAGCATAACAGCAGCCTTCAGTATAACAGCACAGCCCTTAGTATAACAGCGCAGGCCTCATTATAACAACACAGCCCTCATTATAACAGCACAGCCCTAAAGTACAACAACAGTCCTCAGCATAACAACCTTCGGTATAACGGCACAGCCCATAGTATAACAGCGCAGGCCTCCTTCAAAACAACACAGCCCTCACATTATAACAGCACAGCCCTCATTATAACAGCACAGCCCTCGGTATAACGGCACGGCATATTTAACAGCACCGGCCACTCAGCATAACAGCAGCCTTCAGTATAACAGCACAGCCCTTAGTATAACAGCGCAGGCCTCATTATAACAACACAGCCCTCATTATAACAGCACAGCCCTCATTATAACAGCACAGCCCTCAGTATAACAGCACAGCACATAGTATAACAGCACAGCCCTCAGTATAACAGCACAGCCCTAAGTACAACAGCACAGTCCTCAGCATAACAGCAGCCTTCAATATAACAGCACAGCCCTCATTATAACAACACAGCCCTCATTATAACAGCACAGTCCTCATTATAACAGCACAGCCCTCATTATAACAGCACAGCCCTCATTATAACAGCACAGCCCTCAGCATAAGTTTAGGTTTAGGGGGGAGATAGGAAGGAACTGGTTCACAAATAGGGTGGTGGACGAGTGGAACAAGCTTAGCAACTTTGTAGTAAGTGCTGGAACGCTGAAGAGTTTTAAAAGGAGGCTAGATAGATTCATGGATGATAGAGAGTGGTAGTAACTCTCGACAGAGCTGCCATGCACAGGACAACCGGCCTATTGCAGACTCCTTATTTTCTTATATTTCTTATGTTCTTATAACAGCACAGCCCTCAGCATAACAGGATACTCATTAAAGCAGTTCAACAACTCATTTAATTTCTGTCAGGAACTGTTGCGTCACCCTTCTCGACCACACAGTAAACAACCAGGATTTACGAGGCCGAGAGAGAATTATGTGTGTGTGTGTGTGTGTGTGTGTGTGTGTGTGTGTGTGTGTGTGTGTGTGTGTGAGTGTGAGGTGTGTGTGTGTGTGTGTGTGTGTGTGTGTGTGTGTGTGTGTGTGTGTGTGTGTGTGTGTGTGTGTTATCTCACTTTTCCTCTGCTTGCCCCTCTGTCTTTCTCTCACTCTCTCTGTAACTGTGTTCACCTCTCTCTCTTCTTAATCGAGTGCAAGACATAATTTATAACAGACAGTTTCAATCTACATTACGAAGGCTACAGCGTGTTGACGGATGTTCACGGTCTAACCTCGGGTATTGGCTGCCTCCTGACGCACCTCCCTACCCCTTCCCCCACCCTACCCACCCCATCTCCGTGTAGTCACCAATAACACTGCAAGGATTAAGGTTCGATCGTATCACTACCCACTGAATATAAATGCAAATGAAACGGAGGAAATGAAATTGGAAATGGTTTACCTTCTAATTTATGTCCATTTTTTTTAGGTATGTTCCCATTAATAGATTTCCCATTTTCTATAACCATTACGTTTTCCTATCGTATTCCCACTTTCTTACAAGACGACGATACCATCCTGTCATAGATTCCCATTTTCTAAGAGATCTACGGACCTGTTATATTATTATATTCCTGCCATCTCCTTGGGTTTATTTCCGTATCAGTTCCAACTACACCTCTCCCCACGGTTTTCAGTTAAGGTACTGGTATCGTTTCTAGTACAATGGTGTTACTTTATAAATGCACATTTTGCGAAGCCATTCCCTTTAATGAAAACACACACAAAATTATACAGACTATTCATTATATTATACAAAACAATTATACGTAATATTTCTACTGTGTCGAGCCTCTGTCAACTATAACCATCTTTCATTTTTTTTATTTTTTATTTTGTATTTTTTTACGGGGATTAGCTCACCCGGGCACAGATCAACGACCCACATCGGTGCCTGGGGGGACGAAAGAAAAAAAAAGAGACTATAGAAATTAAAAATAGAAAAGGAAAAAGTTATATTAATCTACAGCCCCAAGATGCCGATCATCCCAATCTTAGTGCAGTATGGTAGTTAATGTCGCTCAGCCTCAGTAACACACCTGTATTAAGGTACTTGATTAGGTCTGACAGGCGTATAAATTGTTCGGTTAAGTTAGGTTAGGTTAGGTTAGGTTAGGTTAGGTGAGATAAAGTTTGTGAGAGGAAGAGAATGTTTTATATATTGAAATATTTGTTACGTCATGTCCATTGGTCAGGGTGATGAATGTTTATGTATTTTGTATTACTATGTATGCAGAATTCCTTTACTTTTTATGAAATATGTATGTAACAAAGGATAAAGCAAACATCCCACCAAATACACATGTATATATGTATGCCACACACACACACACACACACACACACACACAGAAAGACAGACAGATATACGCACACACAAACGCATATACACACTCAAACACACATACAACATAAAGAGTTACAAACACACACACACACACACACAGAAAGACAGACAGATATACGCACACACACAAACACACATACACACGTAAACATACACACACAAACATAGACAGTTACACACACACAGAAAGACATAGACAAATACACACACACACACACACACACACACACACACACACACACACACACACACACACACACGCACACACACACAGAAGACACACAGACAGGCAGATATACGCACACGCAAACACAGACACACACACACATAAAGACAATTACACACACACACACACACAAGGATATAAAAGTCCATAGTTGTTATAATAAAGATGAAAACTCTCAGGATCATCCCGCCATTACATCTAAGTGTACAGCGAGGAGGGTGTTTCTGTCTCTCTCTCTTACCTATCTGTCTATCTGTCTGTCTGTCTGTCTCTCTCTCTTACCTATCTGTCTGTCTGTCTGTCTGTCTGGCTCTCTTACCTATCTGTCTGTCTGTCTGTCTGTCTGTCTGGCTCTCTTACCTATCTATCTGTCTGTCTGGCTCTCTTACCTATCTATCTATCTGCTCTCTTACCTATCTATCTGTCTGTCTGACTGTCTGGCTCTCTCTTACCTATCTATCTGTCTGTCTGTCTGTCTGGCTCTCTTACCTATCTATCTGTCTGTCTGTCTGTCTGTCTCTTACCTATTCATTCATCTGTCTGTCTGGCTCTCTTACCTATCTATCTGTCTGTCTGTCTGTCTGGCTCTTACCTATCTATCTGTCTGTCTGTCTGTCTGGCTCTCTTACCTATCTGTCTGTCTGTCTGTCTGTCTGTCTGGCTCTCTTACCATCTATCTGTCTGTCTGTCTGTCTGGCTGTCTTACCTATCTATCTGTCTGTCTGGCTGTCTGGCCTCTTTATCATCTATCTGTCTGTCTGGCTCTCTTACCTATCTATCTGTCTATCTGTTTGTCTGGCTCTCTTACCTATCTATCTGTCTGTCTCTCTTACCTATCTATCTGTCTGTCTGTCTGTCTGGCTCTCTTACCTATCTATCTGTCTGTCTGTCTGTCTGTCTGGCTCTCTGTCTCTCTTCCTGCCTGGCTCTCTCTACCTGTCCCGTTCTCTCAACCTGTCTGTCTGTCTATCTGGCTCTCTCTACCTGTCTGTCTGACTGGCTCTCTCTACCTGCTTGTCTACTTGTCTGTCTGGCTCACTCTACTTGTCTGTCTCTCCTTTTCCGAAGAACCGCACCAAAGGCTTTGATCTTCTAAACTTACATAATTAAGAAACCAAACTTACTCAAACTCGGACTGGTAGTTTCAGTTGTAAGGGGTTCAGTCATCTACAACCTCATACCATCACTAACCAACACACAACTTCAGAACTGACTATCACCACAAACATCACCACCACCACAACTATCTAACACCATGACCACAACTATCTAATACCATCACAACTATCCACCACCCTCACCATCACAACTATCCCGACACCACCTACCACAAATACACATCACCATCACAACTACCCACCCCTACCATCACCACTACCACCATCACTACACTACCATCACCACCATCGCTCAGTTCGTACCTTCACTCTCTCACAAATTCCACACGTGCAGTAAACTTGTGTGTTGGTGGTGGACGCCTCTGATAGTCTGCTAATGGACAAACTTTGGCCCAAGTCCTGCTGTGTGGCATCCACAAAACACGTCGGATCACCATGTTTCCTCACTCAGGCGACAGATTCCTTACTCATGCGACAGATTCCTTACTCATGCGACAGATTCCTTACACGGGCGACAGATTCCTTACTCATGCGACAGATTCCTTACTCATGCGACAGATTCCTTACACGGGCGACAGATTCCTTACACGGGCGACAGATTCCTTACTCAGGCGACAGATGCCTCATTCATGCGACAGATTCGTTACTCAGGCACCAGATTCTTTACTTAGGTAACATATGCCTTACTCTGGCGACAGATTCCTTATTCAGACGACAGATTCTTTACTCAAATTCCTTACTCGGAAAGCAGATTCTTTACTCAGGCAACAGATTGTTTAATGAGTAAACATTAATTACTCAGGAAATAGGAACTCATTACTCAGGCAACAAATTCATTATTCACACACCATAAGTTTTCTATTCAGGCAACAGAATATTCACTACAGTATTTAGGCATAACTTCACATTCAGGCAACAGATTTCACATTCAGGCAACAGACTTCTCATTCAATCAACAATATCATTTGCCACATAACATAAACTCAATACAGTACTCAGGCAGCAGACACTCCGAACTCGATCAACTAATTCATTATCTTCATAGCAGCGCCTCATTATTCAGGCAACATACACCCTTTACTCGGACAGTATTTTCAGGCAACGGAAACTCTTATTGCCGCCATGACAGCCACAACCACCCATCAGTGAGAAGACTGTTACATACTCCTCAAGGTTATAACAACAACAACAACAACAACAACAACAACAACAACAATAATAATAATAATAATAATAATAATAATAATAATAATAATAATAATAATAATAATAATAATACAGTAATAATAACAATAATAAGCAATATACAACAGGTTAAGTAATCTCTATATACCAGGTAAGTGTCGTTAAAGAGGAGTTATAATAATATACAACACAGGAGACTCACCATTATAATATTTGCATTAAACGATCCTTCATGACAATAAATCTTTTTTCCTATACATTATTCTCATAAACATTAGATAAAAAAAAATCATTTACATTCTGCCACTGGCCTGGAAATTGTGCTCTTTTTAAAAAATATATTAAATATGAGGACATTTATTAAACCTACTGTTTATTTTATATTTATTTCAGTGAGGTTTAGCAGCAAGTATAATGATTAATTCATATTTCTGCGCCAAGAAGCGAGATTTTTAAAAGCCGGGGTGAGAGGTCCCGGTGTTGGGGATCCCGGCTTGGGGGTCCGGGTGTTAGAGGTATCGGTGTTGGGGGTTCCGGTGGTGGGGGTCCTGATGTTGGGGGTTCTGTGGTGGGGTCCTAGTGGTGGGGGGTCCTCGTGTTGGGGGTGTCGGTGTGGGGGGTCTCGGTGTTGGGGGTCCCAGTGGTGGGGGCCTTCGCTGGTGGGAGCCTGTGGTGGGTCATGTTTCATACAAGTATAATATTCTTAAGGGCTGAAGGCCGCGGACGATGGAGGATCAGCGTTATCTTAAACCGGAAATATTTTACAAGTAGTTGCCAGGTACCAGCAATATGGCGAGGTCTCAGTTGATTGACTTTAGTTAATGAACACCTCCATGATCTCTTCTGTCACGGGACACCTGTTAATATTTTGCATCAACAAATGAGACGGCCGGAAGTACAGTATATCTACTTCATTTGGTTTTCGAAAAAGTGGGGGGGGGGGGGTGTCAGCTGTTGGCCGGTGATTGGCTGATGAAGTATCGGGAATGGTTAAAATTACGTTATTTTCACGCCACTTTTCACCAACACGCACATGTGTGGTCTAAACTTTCCGGACGTTTCTCAATTGTGGATACTTCCTCTGACTCGATAGCCACTTAGGCACTCGTGTATGGTAATAAATACTGTGTGTCTACAACCCGAGGATGCACCACACACAGGAAACCTAATGCTTGTTGAAGAAATTTGTCCATCAGTCGTTCTGCCTAAGAAAATTTACCGTGACGCAAAAAACTCCAATTCATTATGGTGAACTTTCCCGTACCCAAACTTTACTAACTTTGAAGATTTCATATTCTGACAACAGTTTTAAATAGCAGATAAATGATACACTTGTGATTCACTCTACTGATAATATCAACACTGAGATAAACACCAACACTCAACATTTGCTGGGGTCTAATTTCGCCAACAGCTGATGTTCAAGGTTCTTGTCACTGATACGGAGTGTAAACATTAGTCCCACACACCTACTGTAAATATCCGTCCACAAAACAAATTATTTATTATTTTATTATATTTGTTATTCTTTAATTATGGGCAAAAGACGGCCGCTCCTCCTCTCCCTCTATATATGCCATTGAGTAAAAAAAAAATATTTTGACAGCAAAAAATAACTAAAAATTTGTTTTGAATACTTTTTGACCTGTGACGCATTTTGTCATGCCCATTATCCGGTATTTATTTTAATCCCTTCCGGTCCACACATAACTCCTCAACAATATAATCCACCCACAGGTGCTGTACTGTTAATATTGCTATCAATTTATCTTTCCAATATTTTGTAGTAACCATTATGAAAGATAAAAAATAAAAATTTACTGACAAAGTGCTTTGTCAACTGCTCCTCTGTGGGGACAAACAGCTTTAGGTAAACTCTTCACAGGTGGGTGATGCCACAGCTGCTGAATCTCAGGGTGAATGACAACGAGGAAATACATACACTGGGCCCTAAATACCTCGCCCCTCATCACAGTCCTATATCCCTCATATAGCGCGGTGACCCAAACAAAGATTATTGAGACAAACACTTGAAGCTACTCCAGGTAAGTAAAAACATATATACTGAGGAGAACAACATATGCTGTAAGCCAATGGTGAGCCAGCGTAACATTTGGTATTTATTATTATCTGGAAACTTAATTTGGCGAGTGCTGCGTGATTGCAATATACAGTAATGGATTAAATATATAGGGATATTTATGCAACACAAGGATCTGCCTGTTGGTTTTATCATAATCGGCTGCCTTTTAAGTTTACAAGTTAGAAAATGAGACTAATTTTGAAGTTCAGGTATAAAACAAGATAATTAAAACTACTGTGTGTGCAAATCGTAAATTATCAAACCTTGATATACTTCTGCAAGTTTGAGGGGGATGGTGTGCAGCACAAGTACTATTGCCACTTGGTTACTGCCATTCAAACAGGGAGGTACTACCGCCTGGGAAGATATTGGAAGCATAATGTATTGTCTAATGGTAGACTCTGCTGTCATATGGCATCACGAAAATTGTGACCAAGTCCCAGGTTGCTGATCTGACTTTCTGCCTCATTTACACACAATTGCAGGGTCTCAATTGTTTCTCTTACTATTGACAACACAACATACAGTAGGCTACATACAGTACAGTATATCGTTTCTCACTATTGATCTTTTTCTTAATTTTTGCATTTCTTTATGGTTCCTTATTATTATTATTATTATTATTATTATTATTATTATTATTACATTTTCGCCCCCCAGGCCCCGATGTGGGTCAGTGACCTGTGCCCGGGTGGGCAAATCCCCGTAAAAAAAAAAAGGTACTGTACTTGAATTTAAAAAAGAGGCGACAAATAGAGCCAAGGAATTGCGTTTGTCGTCCTGACGGGTGTTAGTAGTACTTTACTTGGAAGGGAGGTGGGGGGGCGCAGAGAACATCCTGACTAAAACACCTCCTGAAACCAATCTCGGGACTCAGCATGCAGCCGGGACTGTAATTCAGATTCTGATTGATTAGAAATTAGCGTACCGCAGCGACTGCCTGTCTGGCGTCTGACCCCTGGCGCCCGCTGCCCGAGTCAACAGGTTCACTCCCCCCTACCCCCCTTCCCCACTCAGCTTGTACTTGGGGACTACAAGTAATTCATGAAACTTATTCACTGGACCTATCTGAAGTTAAATTAATCGCTAAAATTTAACTATTTATAATGAGCAGATTACTGCAAAAACCACTGCGTCACCTGTTCGCCACTGCAGTTGTTCTCTCCCACCATCATACCTGAAAATATGTCTCGACACCACGACACCACCAGTCCAATAAGGTCCTGCGACACCACTAGTAAGGTCCTGCGACACCACCAGTAAGATCCTGAGACACCACTAGTAAGGCCCTACGACACCACTAGTAAGGTCCTACTACACCACCAGTAAGGTCCTGCGACTCCACCAGTAAGGTCCTACGACACCACCAGTAAGGTCCTACGACACCACCAGTAAGGTCCTGCGACACCACCAGTAAGGTCCTACTACACCACCAGTAAGGTCCTGCGACACCACCAGTAAGGTCCTGCGACTCCACCAGTAAGGTCCTACGACACCACCAGTAAGGTCCTACGACACCACCAGTAAGGTCCTGCGACACCACCAGTAAGGTCCTACTACCCCACCAGTAAGGTTCTGCGACACCACCAGTAAGGTCCTGCGACACCACCAGTAAGGTCCTACTACACCACCAGTAAGGTCCTGCGACTCCACCAGTAAGGTCCAACGACACCACCAGTAAGGTCCTACGACACCACCAGTAAGGTCCTGCGACACCACCAGTAAGGTCCTGCAACACCACTAGTAAGGTCCTACGACACCAAGTGAGAAGTTAGAGATAGTGCCGCACCTTGGTTTACTGTAAGCCAAAGCTGTGGATCCCTGGACGAGAGTTTCATAGTGCTGCTAAAATCCAGTTATCATGACACAGTACAACGGCTCTCAGTTCCTCCTGATCACCATCATGTCTCCATCTATCATTTTAGGAAACACCTGCTCCACTGTCCTCGCTAATGCCACCATCCACCTCAGGTTCTCGTTCACGTGTTGCTGATGGACTCCACAACTACATCAAGATACACAGCCTCACACAGAAGGCTATTGTAAAAAGTATCATATTCATATTGAATTTGTATGTTTACCCAGACTTTTTCTTTTTGTACTGAAAGCTATTGTTAAATGATCCACTAACCCAGTGTTACTATAAATACTATCATTCGCGTCCACTATATATTTTCAGCCCTATGCTGCAGTGTTTTTCAATAAACTGTTATTTAATTGTCAATACAGTTTAATATCATTATTGTTATCATTACTCCACAGCGCCCGACAGTGAGGTGCCCTACATACAGTCGTTCTGGGAAGCGTACAATAAACTCAACTGTGGAGGTCAGGAAGCATTCAGTCAGTGTGCAAGTCGTCAGTCAATTTACACCAGATGAGAGGAAGGAAGGAAGGCATGAAATAATGAAGGCAGGAAGGGAGGGAGGGAATGAAGGCGAGAGGGAAAGAAGGAAGGAGGGAGGAAAGGAGGGTAGGAAAGAGGGTGGAGAGATAGAAGAAAGTAAAGAACGAACGAAGGTAGCTAGAAGGAAGGGAGGAAGGAAGGAGAGAGAAACAAAGAAGGATGGAAGAAAGAACAAAGGGAGGGAACGAAGGAAGGGAGTCAGAAAAGAAGGATGTAGGAAAGATTGAGGAGGGCGAAAGGAAGGAAGGAAGGAACAAAGGAAAGAGGGATGGAAGGAAGGAAAGACAGAGAAACGGACAGAAGAATGGAAGGACGGAAAAACGGAATGAAAGATAGAAGGATAGAAAACCGAATCGAAGGAAGGAAGGAAGGAAGGTCGTGGGTCAATCAAAAAACATCGACTGCGGTCACCCAAACATCCATGAACACTCACAGGATTTTAATGGAGGATCTCTCAGTGTGGCGGACGGAAGGACGGGCGGACGAAAGGGCTGGCGGAATGACGGAAAGATGGACGGGAAAAAAGTAAGGATGGACAGGAGGACCGAAATATGGACGGATAGACGAGCAGAAAGACGGAATGATGGTCGAAAAGACGGATGGGAGGACAGAATGATGGACAGAAGGATGATAAACAAAAAGAAAACGAAAACAATAGAAGGCGAAAAAGAATAGACGGAGAGGGAAAGAAAAAGGAGGAGGAACGGAGGAAGAGGAACGGAAGAAGAGGAAGGGGAAGCAGAAGGATGAGGAGGAGGAAAGGAAGAAGAGGAATGAGGGGGAGGGGAGGGAGAAGGAAGAGGAGGAGGTAGGAAGGTTGGCACTAACTCCCCCGCCACACAAGAGGCAGCCAAGACTTCCTTTATGGAGGAGGAAACGCCCCGGGTGGCAACACTGTCCAGACTATATTATACTCTGTGTGTGTGTGTGTGTGTGTGTGTGTGTGTGTGTGTGTGTGTGTGTGTGTGAGGGGGGGGAGATTATATTAAATCTCTTAATATAATAGTGAATAAATGTGTAGATTAAGAGGTGGACTGATATACAACTCACTATCCTCTCATCATTATCACTTCCTTGTTATTGTCACCACTATATTACCTCACTATACCCTCCATAATGCCGTAACTCATCACACCATTGCTATGACCTCTCACCACACCATCACCACGACCCTAGCTGACTCCCACACCTCTCTCTATATCCTCACATCACCACTACATCTAACGACTCCACCACCACCACCAACCCTCGCACCTCCTTCTATCCCCCGGCCCACCACCACCACCACCAACCCTCGCACCTCCTTCTATCCCCCGGCCCACCACCACCACCACCAACCCTCGCACTACCACCACCACCACCAACCCTCGCACCTCCTTCTATCCCCCGGCACCACCACCACCAACCCTCGCACCTCCTTCTATCTATCCCCCGGCCCACCACCACCACCACCAACCCTCGCACCTCCTTCTATCCCCCGGCCCACCACCACCACCACCACCAACCCTCGCACCTCCTTCTATCCCCCGGCCCACCACCACCAATATAGCTAACAGGCAACTCATATTGTACGAATTAGCCAAAATGGGCCAACGAGGTCGTCTGCTGCACTGTTTCAGGGTTACAAAGGTGAAGTCAAAGACATTATACAACTTGGCACCCCCAACCTTGTTCACTGTGCTCATGACTGCACTACCAAAGTCAATCCCAGAGAGCTTCAGCAATATTGCTATTAGCTATGCAGATGACAGTCTCAAACATACTAAAACTCATCGTGAAATGCAAATCACCCTGAACCATGTACACAGTGCCTGTGAGAATCTCGGTCTCATCATCTCCACCGAGAAAACTAAAGTATTCAACAAACAAACTGGTAACCACAAACGTGGACCATAAAAAATAAGATAGGTAACAACAACACTGACTATGTTGCCTCTTTTAAATGTCTCGGTGTTTCTTTCTCCTGCACCTCACCTAACACACAACACCTAACACACCAATGTACGGACAGACTAAACCCCTTTAGAGGTGTAGCGAGGTACAAACCACACTATAGACTCAAATATAATTGTTAAAACTGTGTACCCCGGGCTATCAGTGTACACTAATGGCTCTCTCAACACTGTCTGTGGGAGGGCTGGAATTACCAAATGGTAATATATTAGAAAAAAGAGTTACAATCAATTACTTGACATCCACTCTACAAGCTGAACTATTTGCCATACTCACCGGCCTCAAACTTGTATAAGTCACTACCACAGTTTCATCACCAATGACTCACCTATCCTCACTGCTTGCTCTCAACACCTCAACTCAGAGGATCACACACTTGTTTCTGAAGCCAGACCCGAATATGTATCTGTCATAATGACGAGGGTGTCAGGATCATACTGCCGTGGATCCCCTCTCACACAGCCGCCGTGGACATAACACAGGTGACGCCCCAGCTAAACTCTCATCTAACAAATATATTGTTGAATATAATTTAGGTCTATGACACAGAACCCCAAGAGCTATAATCAGGAGAGAACTTACTGATGAATTTGAAACAAGTAGACACCTTTCCCCTCACCCTTTTAACACCATCTTAACTCATCACACCAGTACACCACCACCACCACTACCTCATCCTAACCCTACACCTCTCTCCCATTACCACCCAACCTCACCTTACCACCAATCAACCACTAAGAGGCCATCAACCCAGCCACCGTAACCTGCCCCCTTCACCGGTCGCCCGTGTCATGCATAATGCTAATCTCATTCATCAAGGTGTTGTCGAACCTGGAATAGCGCGGCGTGCAGGTAATATTAGTGGTCAGGAGTGGTAATTGGTGCCAACGACCGGTGATTACCACGCTTGTTACGAGGAGATGTAGTGGGGTGGGGGATACTTGGGTAGAGGGATAGATGGGTGAGTGCATAGTGGTTTTATCCGTCTCGTCATAAATGGATGTGGTGTGTAGGGGAAATAAAGATGGATGAGTAGATTGATAGATAGATGGATGAATCGGTGACTGAGTATATAGACAGGTAGATGATTGGTAATTATCCAGGTAGATACGAGAGGATAGTGTGTGAGGGAAGGAAGGAAGGAAGGAAGGAAGGAAGGAAGGAAGGAAGGATGATTTTGTGAATAAAAGGTTGAAATAATAACGGATGGAAGAGCGGAATGAGGAAAAGATGGATAGATGGAATGATAGAAAACAATAGATAACGACATGGATAAGAAAAAATAGGAGAATAGACTAAAGGATGGATGGACAATCAATAGACGGATGGATTAATGAGTAGATAGAATGATAGGAGACTAAAGAGGTTAATGGATAGAGAGAAATAGGAGTGTGTGTTGTCCCATTACTCAGGCGATGGACAAGCGGGCGTGATTGTCTCCTCTTGTGTGTGTGTGTGTGTGTGTGTGTGTGTGTGTGTGTGTGTGTGTGTGTGTGTGTGTGTGTGTGTCAATAGCTGATGTTACTGAAGTGATAATGGTGTTGGTGCTCTCTCTCTCTCTCTCTCTCTCTCTCTCTCTCTCTCTCTCTCTCTCTCTCTCTCTCTCTCTCTCTCTCTCCCTTGTTAATGTCGCCTGGGAGCTGTAACAATGTATTTTTTCCCGGACCTCAGGTAAAAATGGTATGTGTGAAAAATAAAAGGATAATTTCTATATTTTCTTCTCACTGAAAGTTCAAATACATCTGTAATAATGAAACGATCATGGAGATACTCTTAATACAAATTACAATTGAATAGCGTCATTACTAATCGAACTCAATTTAATGTGATCTAGCTTAACCTAACCTAACTAAACCTGACCTAACCTAACCTATAAGATCAAATTTTCATTAAGTTTTAGTGACACACATACAAAAGCTATCCCAATATGGCAAAGACGTGAGGCGAGTTTTAAAGGTTAATCGGACCTTTTTTACCCTATTACGCCACACACACACACACACACACACACACACACACACACACACACACACACACACACACACACACACACACACACACCTCACAGCAACCACAAAATCCCCCAGCCTCTCAACTCATCATTACAGGAAGAAGTATTATACACGACCTAGTCATTTGTTCCCATAAAGATAATTTTATATTTTCTCTTCACACCCCCCCAAAAATAGATGTTTTCTGGAAGCGCTATATACATCAACGTAAAAAGGTACTCCATCTCGGGTTAACAAGCAACATGTATCAAGAGAGAGAGAGAGAGAGAGAGAGAGAGAGAGAGAGAGACCCCCATGTTCCTTGAGACACACCGCACCACCACCACTACTACAACACAACACAATCATCATAAACTGTGACAGTCATTTAGGTGAGAAATAAACATCACTTTCCCACAGATTTGTACGCTGTGTTTCCTTCCTGAATGAAGACAAGGAAACATATCTAATTACGGTCGAGTCTCAGTGCAATTTCGATGTCATTTTCTCTGCCAAGCTTTACCATTTAAATGCCTCTCAAGAACTCCTAGTTAGGGGAAAATCTTACATTAGGAACCTTTGAGAATTCCCGCTTTTGTCGTAAGTCAAGAGGAATATTTAGATGTATTTTCATATGCTCAAGTTAACTTATGATCATCTGACGATCGATCAAGGTATGCGAGTGTGTCGGTGGCTTCAGGTGGAGAGTGATCACCATAACAAGTGTCGTGAAGTCCCCAGCTCCGTAACTTCCCTGGACAACACAAGAACGACTCAGACTCCCACACGTACAACAAGAAGGTCATCCTCACGTGATATACCAATGGGAAACTGAACCTCAAGGTAGTGTGTTGAATAGCAGGATGTTGCAGTGTTACCCTCAACATTTGCAAGTATGCCACCCGTGCAGCCCAGATTGCAACGGGGTGGAGTTGTATTTCCCTTTAAGATTGGATTACCTGCATTGGATTTTTGGGTTATTGCCTTTGTGTAGAGCGGCATAGCGTTCTCATACAGCCCATCTTTACGTAAGTATGTGTGTGTCCTCACGAGAATCACAAGGAAAACCAGACAACAACATGAGAATGACCACAAAAGGAGTAATGTTTCATGCTTTAAATAAGTACGAATATACTGTCTTAGTCTCTTTTGTACAGCTTATGGAAACTACACTTTATACAGCTCACTACTACACCACTTAAAACAGACAGGTCAGAGCGAGCCAGGGAAGAATGAACGGCGTTGCTGATAAAAACATATTGGAAGTCTTTTACAGACAGATAGATTCGGCGGGGGCAGGAGGGGGAGAATAAACTAACACGCAATAAACTTAAGAGAATCTGAATCTAATTTAGTCAAGATCCTCCTCCCTAAAATAGAATCAAGTTCCCTTTATTATATTGAGTTAAAACACTAAATACAATGAATATCAATTATGACTTGTGTGAAAAACGCTGACCAACTTGGGGCCCAAAAGACTGGAGTTACGGTGAAGTTCCAATAAGAGAGAAGTGAGTGATATATCTCCGGTCCAAACCAAAAAAACGTGGAATCGATTTTGAGTTTTCTAATAGAGTAACTAATTGATCGTTGAGGCAAATTGTGTTGCTCAGTGTTGCTGCGTGTTGCTGTATCTTGTTGTAAGTTGCTGTGTGTTGCTGTATCTTGTTGTAAGTTGTTGTGTGTTGCTGTATCTTGATGTAGGTTGCTGTGTGTTTTTGTAGTGGGTTTATGTGTGTTGCTGTGTGTTGATGTAGGTTGCTGAGTGTTGCTGTGTGTTGATGTAGGTTGCTGTAAGGTGCTAAGTGCTAAAAAGCAACTTAACCAACTGATGAATAACCACAGACGAAATAAAAACAAATTTACCGTATTGGTCAATGTGTCATTTTTTATCAACAGGTATAACGATAAAAAAAAATCTCATTTTATAATATTCAGAAATTCACTCTTGCTTACGAAACATTTGTTCACAGTTGTTGCCAGAAATAGATATATCATTGTTCACGTCGACTCGACACCACACAAACACTACAATTAAGCGCCTCTCACATGTCAACACAGCACAAATGTAATAATAATAATAGTATACCTGGCAGCGAGGCTCTAGTGGAGACTTGTATTAGCCTAAACAATCGTTCTCTCAGTTAATTAGTCAGAGAATTTGTTTATTAAGTTAAATGAAGCCGCAAAATTATTAGAATTTCTCCTGTAATAACTTAAAGACAAACATGAAAAATAAACCAAAATTATTCCTATAACTACGTGTATATATATATATATATATATATATATATATATATATATATATATATATATATATATATATATATATATATATATATATATATATATATATATATATATATATATATATATATATATATAACCTTTTGACAGTTAATTGGACGAGGCCATAAATGCTGGCCTTTTTGTTGACAAACTTCTGGAATTAAAGTGTGTAAATAGATTTGCTGAAGGTGAATAACATGTAAAACAGTACTATGGCGGTATAGATCATACACACACACACATACACACACAAATATACACACGTACACACACATATACACATACACACACAGAGGTGCTATATACGTTTTAAAAGGAAGTGTGTGTGTGTGTGTGTGTGTGTGTGTTGTGGAGGGGACTGTGTTTGCGTGTGATAATTTCCCCTACATCCTCATCTTTCAACAGCCTCTTTATCTCCCCATCTATATCTTCTCCCCAGCAATATCATCTTCATCACCCCAACATCCTCATCATCACCCCAAAAACCTCATTTCCCCAGAATCCTCACCCTCACTTCCCCAATTAACCTCGTTTACTCCCCAATCTCCTTATCTCCCCAACACCGTCTTCATCTCCCATAGATCCGTTACATCTCCCTGACATCCTCCTCATCTCCCCAACCTCCTCATCTCCCCAACATCCTCCTCATCGTCTCCTCCCCAACCTCATCTCCTCCCCAACCTCCTCCTCATCACCAAAACATTATCATTTCCTCAACCTCTTCCCCCATCTCCCCAACTAACCTCGTCTCCCCGGCCTGGTTACCTCCCCGTCGGGTTGGTGGATAAGGAAAGCACACCATCCTGGGTTAATTATGGAGGTGTAGGGTGGCGTCCGACACTGCCCTTACCAGTGAGGAATTCTACACTATAATGAAGTGGACTTGAGGGAGGGGACGGACACACAGATGGACAGAAAGGGAGAGACGGGGTACAGGAGTGAGGGACAGAGAGACAGAGGAAGAGAGACGGGATACAGGAGTGAGGGACTGACACACAAACAGGGAGAGAGAGAGAGAGAGGCAGGCTGTACACACACACACACACATACATGGCTAATGTATTATATAAGTCTTAAATGAAGTTTTTGTTCCACCAATAATAACAACTTTGGGAAATCTAAAGGACAGGATACTCGAAGCTGTTGTGTTATGCCACTAATTGTATGGAGGGAAATAGAGAACCGTTTTGATTTCTGCACAGCCATGAGAAGCACTAATCTAACCTAAACCAACGTAACCTAACCTAACCTGAAAACAGTTTTGTGTACTTCTCTATCAGTATAATGTACCTGGCTTTTCGCTGTAGCTTTGTTAGTTTTTTTTTTGGGGGGGGGAAGATCCTTTGTAATCACCCGGCATAAAACACTGCACTAAACAACAATATTTACTTTATACGCCTTTCTTTCTTCTTGTCAATCAACATAATACAAACTACAAAACTTAACTTAATTATAGTTATGTTGTGATGGTAACCGATGTTCTGAATGAAAAAGATTTTTTTATCATATCTCATTATGTGAACTAATTTCCATGAGTCAGGGCAACAAAAACAAAGAGTTTATCTCTATTTGGCAAAAACGACAGTTGTGGTTTACGGTTTACTCAGACGATTATCCCAAATTAACGTGACATATAATGTTGAACACTCTACCCCCCCTTTATTACTCCCCTTTGAATACCTCCCCTTGGATACCTCCTCCTGGATGCCTCGCTCTGGATGCTTCCCCCTGGATCCCTCCTCCTGGATGCCTCGCTCTGGATGCTTCCCCCTGGATCCCTCCTCCTGGATGCCTCGCTCTGGATCTCTCCTCCTGGATGCCTCCCCTAGATACTTCCCCCTGGATGCCTCCCTCTGGATCCCTCCTCATGGATGCCTCCCCCTGGATCCCTCCTTCTGGATGCCTCCCTCTGGATGCCTCGTCCTGGATGCCTGGCCCCGGCCTGAAGAAAGTGGTGGGTGTGTCAAACAATTGAGACATATGACAGGATAAGGTCACACATGGCAATAGTCGCTTGATGAAGATAAACGCTGAGGGCCTGAGGAGGGAGGGAGATGCTCCTCACTCATGTGCTTACAGCACTCAGCACAACAGCAGCAGTGACAACAGCAACGACAGTGAGGATACCAGCAACAATAACAGCAGTAGTATTGACGGTATGAGCAGCAGCAGCAGCAGCAAAAACAGCAACAGCAAGTGGACTATAAGCAATCAGACTCTATTTTAGCATCATACTACCTGGAGAGACGTATTTAATATTCCATTTCAAACGCCAGCAGCATCTGCCTCAACCAATTTCAAACTTGTTTTATCTGTCAGCCGTAACTATAACGCACATGTTCTAGACTGAATCACAGGAGGGAAAAAACCACACTCAGCTATCAGTCAAGCACTCAAGAACACAGATACACTCACTAAATTAATGGCTCACGCACAGAACATAGACTCAGCGCACGTACTCACTACCAAAAGTATAACAGTGTCTTAACGCTGGAAGATAAAACTATGGAATGTAAATACGGAAAGACTAACATAAATTGTGATTGTATAAATATTTGATAATAAAAACAAAGTCATTATAGGTAAGTCACCCCGATATAATATTATAACACCTTCCATAACAACCTTCCATAACACCTTCCATAACACATTCTACTTAGCCGTAATAAAAACATAAATCAGAAAAAAATAATAATTCCCAAAATCTTCCTCACAACACACCTTTTGGCAGCGATGGGCAGTGTCGTATTACATATCCTAATGAGCCTTATAGTTTATGATCGTATAAAGTAAAATATCCGGCCGTGTTTTCCTTTATATTCGGTAAATACTGGATAATTTACTTAACAATTAAAGCCACGTATTGTTGGCAGCAGCGGGTGAAAGGTTATTAACGTGTTCACTTACTTTTATCCTGAACAATATAAGTTAATGACATTTTCCTGGTCACTGTGCCATGCTGTGTTATACTGTAATCTTATGTGTCATGGTGTATCATATTATGTCATGATGTGTCATTATGCACCACTGCCTTATACCGTGTCATATTGTATCATACTGTGACATGCTATATTATTGTCATATTGTATCATACTGTATCATATTGGGTCATAGTGGGTCATTCTTCGTCATATTATATCATAGTGTGACATGATGTATTATAATATTTCTTACAGTAACATACTGTACAATACTGCCATAATGTATCATGTTTCATACTGTACTATACTGCCATAATGTATCATGTTTCATACTGTACTATACTGCCATAATGTATCATGTTTCATACTGTACTATACTGCCATAATGTATCATGTTTCATACTGTACTATACTGCCATAATGTATCATGTTTCATACT
>NW_024737068.1:11050859-11059084 GCF_018991925.1 Homarus americanus
ATTTAGTTTAGGTTAGAATGATTTTGATTAAGTGTCGGGTTATGTTAAGATATGGTTGCAGAGGTTAGGTTAGGTTGGTTAATTTAGGTTTGGTTATATTAATTTAAGTTTGGTTAGGTTAGGTTAGCTTAAGTTAGGTTAAGTTAGGTACACTTTCACAAAATTAGGTAAGGTCAAATTAGTTTAAGTTAGCTAAGATAAAGTTTAAGTTAGGTTAGGTTAAGTTAGATTAGGTTAGGTTAAGTTAGATTAGGTAAGATTGTTAATATTTTTAATTCCCACTAAAAAAAAATGAATCTCACGAATTACATAAACTTTTCTTCCTCAAAGTTTAATGAGAAAATAATAGACAAGAGGACGGCGAGCAGCTCAACCCAACCCTCCCATTCACCCACACCTGTCTGTTCTCTGGGGTCACCTGAAGATTAGGCACCCCAAGCTATTTTTACCTGATCATGAACCTAACCTAACCATCCCACCACTAAACTAACCTAATTTAACCACCCTAACACTAACCGAACCTAACCTAACCAATTCTAACACTAACCTAACCTAATTTAACCACCCTAACACTAACTTAACCTAATCTAAACTCCGTAACACTAACCTTATCACACTAACACTGAACCGAACCCTAACCCTAACTAACCTAACCCTAACCTAACCTAACCACCTAACACTAACACTAACCTAACCATCCCACCACTAAACTAACCTAATTTAACCACCCTAACACTACCTAACCTAATCTAAACTCCGTAACACTAACCTTATCACACACTAACACTAACCAACCTAACCTAACCCTAACCCTAACCTAACCCTAACACTAACCTAACCATCCCACCACTAACTAACTAACCTAACCACCCTAACACTAACACTAACCTAACCACTAACACGAACCTAACCTAACCACCCTAACACTAACACTAACCTAACCACCCTAACACTAACCTAACACAAACTAACCTAACTCACACCCCCTGATAGCATTAGTGTTAAATCTACAGGTAAAATAATCTGGGGCGTCAAATCTTCAGGTGATACTTAACCTATACTTTACAGCTCTGGCGTTAATTAGGTGACCATCAATTTTCTTTTGTGTGTGTGTGTGTGTGTGTGTGTGTGTGTGTGTGTGTGTGTGTGTGTGTGTGTGTGTGTGTGTGTGTGTGTGTGTGTGTGTGTGTGTGTGTTTATCCAGATATTGTGTTATACAGTAAGTTTATTACATTAGAAAAAGAGCATTATGACAAATTCAGTACATGAGGCCTAAAAAGGGAAGAAAGGTAAGGCGATAAAGAAGGGCCGGAAAATGAGAAAGTCTTGGCTGAGAAAGATTTAAGGTCAGAGCGAATCGTTGGTGAGTGAGAATGAGGAATAACAAGGTAAGGGAGAGAAACGAGAAGAGATTTGTAGCTGGTGTGAGACAGACAGAAAAAAAGAAGGAGGAGGGAGGGAGGGAGGGGGGGGAGGGATGGAGGGAGGAGGTCAAGGTGGCAAGAAATGAGGAGGGAGGAGGAGCGATATAAATTGTGAAGGTAAGAGGGAGAGAGGAAGGATAAAATGGAGATATGGAGGGAGGCGGTAGGGAGGGAGGAGGAAGACAAGGAGGATGGGAGGGAGGGAGGGAGGGAGGGAGGAGGGAGGAGGAGGAGGAGGAGGGAGGAGGGAGGCAGGTAGGGAAGGAGCGGAGTGGGGAGGAGGAGGGAGAGAGACAAGGAGGATGGGGAAAGAGACAGGGGAGAATGGAAGACAGGGAGGAAGGTAAGTAACGGAAAGAAATCTTTTATTGTCAATAGACGGAGAGAGCTGGAGGGTTGAAAATAAATTACTTCAGTGTTGTCTATTGGGTAAAGTGGGTTTCGAGAGAGAGATGACCAAGGTTTGTCCATATTAGTCACAGCTCCTGAAATGGCTGATGTCTTCGTATTATTACCCGTCTGAAATACAGTATCTTGAAGGTGTGTGTGTGTGTGTGTGTGTGTGTGTGTGTGTGTGTGTGTGTGTGTGTGTATCCTCCACTACTTGACATGCCACCAGCATCACGCCACCACTACAGTCCAGCTCTCCACATCCTGTCTACCTTTATAACATCAGCCAACCCAGCTGTTATGTCTGCAGGCCTGTGCCTATCATACATTCATGCTACCATTATACACTCCTGCTACCATTATACCTCCTGCTACCATTATACACTCCTGCTACCATACACACTCCTGCTACCATTATACACTCCTGCTACCATTATACATTCCTGCTACCATACACTCCTGCTACCATTATACACTCCTGCTACCATACCTCCTGCTACCATTATACACTCTGCTACCATACACTCCTGCTCCCATTATACACTCCTGCTACCATTATACACTCCTGCTACCATTATACCTCCTGCTACCATACACCTTCTGCTACCATTATACACTCCTGCTACCACACACACTTCTGCTACCATTATACACTCCTGCTACCATTATACCTCCTGCTACCACACCTCCTGCTACCATACACACTCCTGCTCCCATTATACCTCCTGCTACCATACACACTCCTGCTACCTTATACCCTGCTACCATACACACTTCTGCCTATACCTGCTACCATACACCTCCTGCTCATTATACACTCCTACCATTATACCTCCTGCTACCATACACACTTCTACCATTATACGCTCCTGCTACCATACACATACACATACACCTCTGGGAACTATTACAAACACACCATAATAGGAATAACACATTCTAGTTGCTATTACACGTGTCTCCAGCTGCTATTATACCTCTTATTGTGCACACACCACTGCAATTACTTCTCTGTAATATTCGTGTTTTCCATGTGATTTTTACCTTCCTTCCTCCTCTGATTTACCCCTCTGATTCACACTCCAGCCCCCTCTTGTGATTTACCTCTGATTCAGTCCTCCTCTGTGATTTACTCCTGATTCAAAACCTCCAGCCCCTCCTCCGTGATTTACCTCCTGATTCACTCCCCCCCCCACAGTCCCTCCTGCGATTTACCTCTGAATAATTTATGAGAACTGTTTATTATTGCAGGTTTATTACAATTTACTGGTCGTTTTGGTCGTATTTCTGGTAATGTTTATCCTCATACACCGTAATAATGGTCTGTGTTGTCCCTGGGTTATGGCGCTCGTTGGTATTTCGGATATTTGTCTATTGTATTGTACTGTGCAGTCGGGGAAAAAAGTTCGCTCTCCGTCGAAAAATTGAGTCACGTGAATGACAAGATGACTTACTCCTGACTGTTGCGTTTCATTTGGGTCGATCTGCTTCACTGCGGGCCGTAGCTTGACTTACGCCAAGATTTTTGTATTTGACGTAACCTTATTTTTTTTATTTAGCCTATTCCTAATTATAACTAACCCGTAGCTATTTTTATTTAACGTAATCTTAAGCTATCCTATCCTAATGTAACCTAAGCTAACTTTAACCCAACCTTAACCTATCCTATCCTTAACCTATCCAACCAAAACTAACCTGTAGCTATTTCTATTTAACGTAATCTTAAGCTTTATACCCTAACCTAGACTAACATAAATTTCTACCTAACCTTAACCTAACCTACCTAACCAAAACTATCCTGTAGCTAATTTTATTTAACACAATCTTAAGCTATCACATCAAACAAAACCAACTTACCCAACCTACACTTATCCTTTACATCTAACCTATCTTAACAACAACCTTAACAACTATCCAAACCTTAACCTATCCTAACTTATCCAAACCTTAGCTTATCCTAAACGTATCTTACCAACCTCAAGATATCTTTGTCTTAATCTATCCTAACTTTATCTAATCTCACCTAACCTTAACGTACGTGTGTGTGTGTGTTGATGCACCGTCGACGTAGCTAAAGCCAATCAACCAAAACTCAACTTCAGTGGTAATTCAAGACTAACTCGGAATGCAAGTTAAAACGTCAGGAAAGACTTCTGGTGAGGAATCATTTCAGAATTCTATGTATCCAAAAAAGCAACGTTTATCAAAATTTATGTTTCCCAATATATCACCATGCTCCAAATTCAAATGTTTTCAAGAATAATGTTTTTCTAAAATCTTCACTTTAAAAAACGTCCTCTAACAAATTTAGAGTTTGCAAATATTACTGTTCCCAAAAATCAACATTTCCATAAAATCATTCCAAATCAACATTTCCATAAAACCATAAAATAAACATTCCCCCAAAAATCAACATTTCCATAAAATCAACATTCCTTTTCAACATTTCCCACAAATCAACATTTCCATAAAACCATAAAATCAACATTTCCCAAAAATCAACATTACCATAAAATCAACATCCCCCAAAAATCAACATTGCCATAAAATCAACATTCCCCCAAAAATCAACATTTCCATAAAACCATAAAATCAATATTCTCCAAAAATCAACATTCCCCCCAAAATCAACATTTCCATAAAATCATCGCTTCCAAAAGATATAAAAATGCTTAAAAAGAAAAAAAAAGGTCAATGTTTAGAGCTAAGAGTGCCAGGGGGAAGTATTCCACCGAGTCGTAATAACTAACCATTGTTCAGGTTCTTAAAAGATTTGGGGGTTCAGAATTCCTTAACGGGGGAGCAGTGAACACATTTAGATACAGCACAGTAGACCCTTGAGTTTAATTTGGCGTCGTTTTTACCGTTATCTTTGCGTTGAGTATTATTGGAGGCTTGAATTTTGCTATCCCCTTTTAAATATCTCTCTCTTTCTCTTTGTTTCTATCTTTCTTTCATCTTTATTTCTTTCTTTCTTTCTCTTTTTCCATCTTTTCCCACTTTCCCTGTTCCTTGTTTTTTTCAGTCTGTGTAGTCGCTCTCTTTTTCCTCTCTCTTTATTTTGTTATTCTCTCTGTTTCCTTTCTTCTTTCCGTATTTTCATTTCGTTCTCCCATCTTTCTCTCTCTCTTTCTCAATTTCATTTCGTTCTCTCATTTCTCCACTTCTGACTTCCTCTATTTTTCTCTATCTGTCTTTCTTTCTTTCGTTTCTCCCTCTCACAGTCTTTTCTCCGCCCACGTGTCTCACTTCCCTTTTCAACCCCCCTCCCTTCTCTCTCTCCTTGACCTATTTCTGTGTCTCTTGACTCTTATTTCTCAGCCTTTCTGTCTCTATCTCCCCCCTTGACCTTTCTTTCTCGCTTGCTTATTCTCTCTCCTTTTCCTACATTTTCTAGTTCTCCCTCTCTCTCTCATTTTCCTATTCTTTTTCTTTTCTCTCTTTATCTCTTTTCTACATAACTAATAAATATATAAAAAACAACAGCGTCAGCCATACAAAGACTGAACACCTGAGCCACCTAGCCATTGACTACTGAAAGGAAAATGGAGGTCGTGTGAATTTATATGACTACTGAAAGTGTTTTGTAAATGTTGAATGGACCGTGAGGAGAGATGACCTTAGGACTGATCTTGAGTGGATTCCGTGCCATGTTGGAATTAGGAAACATGAGTAAGGAGATCAGATTGGAAAACGAGGCTTAGCTTACCTTACCTTACCAAACCTAACCTAACTTGACTCCTTACCTAACTTGACCTAACCTGACCTGACCTAACTTACCTAATGAATTTATTGAACAAGTTAATATCATAAACTCTTAACTTGGACGAAAATTTTATGAGGAAGAGGTACCGGTATGGCCAGGGAGCAACAAAACCAGACAGTGTGGTGGTGTAGTCGTAGCCAAGATCATGCGAGGATACGAACATATCTGACAGATTAATGAGGCTGTACCTATAACGGAACAATTAACATATAAAAATTATCTATAAAACAAGATACAACTTAGCCTATGATATCACGATGTAACTAATTCACTGAGTCAGGTAAATTGAAAGATATCCTGACATTTCATCCTAAATTTCAACATCCTGATTGATTTTGAAGTTAGTAATATAAACCTAATGAACATGATCAATTTTATAACCATCAATTAATTATCATCGCTTGTGTATGAACCTTTCCCTGAACAGTGTTACCTTAGTGCCCTGACCTGATTTGACCTGACTGAACTACTCACTTGTATTCTAATCTTGTTTTGTCTCACCCCCCCCCTTCCTGTCTCTTTTCTCTCTATATTATTCCTATTTTTATTATTTTCTTTCTTTGTTCTACTTTGTCTTTTCTTACTCCCCCCTCTTAACATCCTTTCTTTGACTCTCTCTTTTTCTGTTTTTTTATCCCTTTGTTTCTTTCTTTTTATCTCTTTTTCTATCTTAATCTTTCATTCTTTGACCTATTTTTCTCTCTTTCTTCTCTCTATTTACCCTTTCTTTCCGCCATTTATCTCTCACTCTTCTCCTTATCACTCTCACCCTTCTTGCCCTTTTATCTCCTTTCTATTTACCTCCTTCTCACTCCATTTACGCTTTCTTTCACTCTTAATCTCCTTCCTTCTCCTCTCTCTCTCTCTCATCCACCTCTTCTCTATTCTAACTCCTCTCTCCCTTTATCTCCTCTCTATTACGCTTTCTCTCATTTGATCTTCCTTCTCCTCTCTCTCTCAATTTACCTCCTTCTCTTTCCCTCTCGTTTATCTCCTACTCTCTCTCTCTCTCTTTTATTTACACCACGACCAGCCTGCTCTTCAACATTTTACTGTGTCAGAGGGGCGACCTTGTGGCACCCAGGAGAAATTAGTAGTGTATGCAAATTATGATGGGGTTGTTACTATCTGTCTGTTGTCCTCTGTTCCATTCCAGTGTATGTGTCTTATTGCTTATGCTTGTCTGTTGTGTACATTCGTGTGTAAGTCTTATTCTGTCTGTCTCTGTTATTTCCATGTGTGTGTGTGTATTCTATATTGTCTGTCTCTGTTATTCCGTGTATGTGTCTTATTCTGTCTGTCTTATGTTATTCCGTGTATATGTGTCTTATTCTGTCTGTCTCTGTTATTTTCTTAGTATTGTATTGTCTTATTCTTGTCTGTCTCTGTTATTCCGTGTATGTGTCTTATTCTGTCTGTCTCTGTTATACCGGAAGTGTGTCTTATTCTGTCTGTCTCTGTTATTCCTGTGTAGTGTGTTATTCTGTCTGTCTCCTGTTATTCCCGTGTATGTGTCTTATTTCTGTCTGTCTCTGTTATTCCGTGTATGTGTCTTATTCTGTCTATTCTATTTATTCCGTGTGTTAATCTGTATTCTATCTGTCTCTGTTATTCCGTGTATTTGTTTTTATTCTGTCTGTCTCTGTTATTCCGTGTATGTGTATCTTATTCTGTCTGTCTCTGTTATTCCGTGTATATGCTTATTATCTGTCCTGTTATTCCGTGTATGTGTCTTATTCTGTCTGTCTCTGTTATTCACGTGTATGTGTCCTTATTCTGTCTGTCTCTTCTGTTATTCCGTGTATGTGTTGCATCTCATGCTCTGTTATTCGATGTATGTGTCTTATTCTGTCTGTCTCTGTTATTCCCAAATGTATGCGTCTTATTCTGTCCGTCTCTGTTATTCCGTGTATGTGTCATATTCTGTCTGCTCTCTGTTATTCCGTGTATGTGTCTTATTCTGTCTGTCTCTGTTATTCCGTGTGGTGTCTTATTCTGCATCTGTCTCTGTTTATTCCGTGTTGTGCATCATATTCTCACTATTCTGCTCTCTGTTATTTACTAAGTGTATGTGTCATATTCTGTCTGTCTCTGTTATTCCGTGTATGTGTATTCTGTCTGTCTCTGTTATACAATGTGCTGTCAATTATTTGATTCTGTCTGTGATATACCGTTTATTTAGGTACTGATGTCTTGTTCTTTGTCTCATGTATATTTACAGTTTCATTATGTGTCATATTCTGTCTGTCTTCATGTTATTCCGTGTATTGATACACTGGTCTTTTATGCTATCTATTTATTCCCGTGTGTCAAAACTGTCTTATTCTGTCTGTCTCTGTTGATGTATGATATTTAATTTCATCTGTCTCCTGTTATTCCGTGTATTGTGTCTTATTATGATACTGTCTATACTTATTTACATGCTATATGTCTTACTTCTGTCTGTCTGTTATTCCGTGTATTGTGTCTTATTCACCAAATACCTGTCTCTGATTACCCGTTATGTGTAAATATTCTGTCTGTCTCTGTTATTCCGTGTAATGTGACCTTATTCATCTGTCTCATGATTTATTACCCGTCAAGCGTGGTAATGTTAGTACCAATGTAATGCTCTGTTACATTCGTTTTGCGTGTATGTGTCTTTA
>NW_024737068.1:11059184-11074184 GCF_018991925.1 Homarus americanus
ATTCTCATCTTGTCCTCCTGCCATTCCGTGTATGAAAGTGATATTGATTCTGGCATCTTAATCTCTGTTCACGGTTTCTTAGATGGTGTGATCTTATTCTGTGCAAAATGCTGTTATTCCGATGACAATGTGTCTTACATTAAATGTAATATACTGTTATTCCTTGCGATAGTAATAATGTCTTAGGTTCGATAATCTTGATATCTGTTATTCCCATTATTATGTGTCTTCTTATTCACCAATATTAAATATACTTATTCAGTTTATTTGAAGTAATATATGTCTTAATTCTGTCTGTATCTCTGACTATTTCCGTGTATGTTGTCTTATTCTGTGTATTGTCTCTGTTGTTGAAAGCTACCGTGTATGCATTCTTCTTCTCTGCTCTGTCCTCCTTTATTTCCGTGTATATATGTATTGCTGTCTTGTCTCCTGTTGTTCCGTTATGTAATAAGCACTGTGAAATGCTGATATATACCATTTGTTTATTCTAAGTGTGTGTAGTAACTTAATTCTGTCTGTCTGTTATTTCAGACATGTGTCTTCCATTCTTGATATTATCTTCTGAATATTCCATTTGTATATGTGTTATTCACCATCTTGTCCTCTTGTTATTCACGTGTCCATGTGTCTTATTACTGATAGCATATTGATAACATGTCTTATTCTATGATGTGAATGTCTGTTATTCCCGTGTATATGTCTTCATTATGGTCTGTCACTCACAAGCCCATTTCAGGTGTATGTAATGTACATTAACGATGCAATGCTCTGTTATTCTTTATTAGCGTGTGTCATTATTTTAATGTATCTCTGCTGTTATTTAGGTAGTAGTAATAATGTATTGCAATAAACATTATATGTTATTCACGTGTATATTATCTTATTGCAATAACAGTAAACTAGATTATTCATTATTTTGGTAATGTCTTGATACTGATACGATGTACCAATTTATTCCATTGTATGTGTGTATGCCAGTCTTGTCTCCTGTTATTCATGTGATGTGTTTTTTTCGTTTATTGTGATTTCTTCCATCTTTTCTTTTTGGGTCCTGTCTATTAGTCTGTCTTCCTTGCATTTCTTTTGCATTTTCATTGTTTTGTCTCAGTAGTATCTAATCATTCTGTCACTGTCTTGTCTGTCTTAACAGCACTCACTAATCTTGTTTTTCAGGATGGTAATACTCTTTCTCCTCTTCCATTCTTTGCATTCATTTTACTAATATTTATAATATTTCCTCATGTCTATTCCTTATTTCGTCATATTTTCCGCCTATTTTTTTCATCTGTTTTGTTAGTCTTTCTCTTACTGTTTTCCAGCACTCTTTCTACTCACATGTTTCCCATGCCATCATATCAACATCTTTTAATCATCTAACACCAAGCTGTCACCCAAATGTTTCTGTGCCTTTCTCTTTCACCTGTCTATTTTGCACCACTACCCTGGTGTCTGTCTTTCTTCTCCCTTCACCAGATGGCTGTCGCTCATTCTGATATATTGCTCATTCTCCCTTAATTTCTGTTTTTATTTTCAGTTTGATACATTTCTTCTCTCCTCTCTCCCTCTCTCTGACCGCTTATATCTTGGCTCCATCTCATAGGCTATAAACTTTCATTTTCAATCCGTGGCCAATTGTGACGATATTTTAATAATGACCAATGGTGACTATTATTGTGTGTGTGTGTGTGTGTGTGTGTGTGTGTGTGTGTGTGTATGTGTGTGTGCATGCATCATATATAAAACCAAATATAATAATAATAACAGTGAAAAGTTCATCACGACGGTTATTTACAAGATTACCTTCGACTTCAAGTTGGCATAGATTTGGTTCGAGATTGACATTGTATAGAAAAATTGATATATCAGGTGCCATAACAGTTTATTTTACATATGTATAAAATATGTAGCAATAATATATATGTAATATATGTATGTATGTATGTATATATATATACATCTCTAGGTATAACCACACAGAAGTTCCAGCGCTTTCATTGTAATTCATCTTCGGGGATGAGTACTATATTTAGTCTGTATACTTACTGAAGTTGTAACCTTTCGCCTGGAATCACGCATCTGATGTTCTGCCATATATATATATATATATGTGTGTGTGTGTGTGTGTGTGTGTGTGTGTGTGTTATCAAATTTGTGTAATGCATGCGTCTTTCTGTAACGAAATTGTATGTGTATTTTTAGTTGTATGTAAATGTGTTGTCACTCTCCCAAATGAATATTAAATACTATAATAATAATAATAATAATAATAATAATAATAATAATAATAATAATTAATAATTATTAACATTATCATTTATAATTTATTATAATAATAATAATAATAATAATAATAATTATTATTATTATTATTAGTAGTAGTAGTAGTAGTAGTTATTACCCCATGTTATTTTAAAACAAAATAAAAATCCAATTTATTTCTTCATTTATTTTCTCCGACTGTTTCAACATACTGTACTATACTTTCTTCCACTTGTCTTACCTGTACCCGATATCTTCACACAGTCTTATTATGTCACTAATATATATTTTCTATGTCCTTTTCACCACAACGTCAAGAATGTTCAAAATGTGTTCTAAAACTACATTAAAATTTCATGTAAACTGGAATTAATTGTAGTTTTTAACAGACACAATGTCTGTTAGTGTCAATTAAAACCACCAGTTAATAGGAAACAGTCGCATCAGAATGCAAACATTCTAAACTTGTTACTTTCTGCACTTATACATTAATTATTAACGAATCGATAAACAACGATTAGTTTTTTAATCGAAACCTAAATATTAAATTTATGTTAAATTCTTTCAACGAGAAAAGTTCACAGAAAAGTTTCAGTAGGCAGCAAGGAGAGTGTTGAGAGCGGCGTGACACGGACGTCCTCACTCTACGGAGTCTGACCCCGGACTGACGATCTTCCCAGCTTGGCATCCCCACTTGCCGCCTCTAACACTGATGCCAAGTTGGCCTATATTCACCGCCGTCTATTACCCTTCCACAACACAATACTTAAACTGTTATTCTTTTATATGTATCTCACGCTCTGTACATGACGCCACTCGACACTATTACAAAACGGCATAACATTTTTAATGGTCGATGTATTTTTTTGTGAGTCGGTCCACACGATGATGGCAATATTCCTACAGACTTGCACAATTGGGTCGTCACACAGGTTTTAATGGCTTATTAATATAGCTTTACATTGTGAAGTAGGAGAGGAAGGAAGGAGGCGGAGGAGATAAAGGATAGGAGAGCGGGGAGGGGGGAGAAGGAAGAGAGGGGAGAGGGGAGAGAGGGAGACGCTATCACTTAACTTACTCTAACATACACAAGAACAATTCCTCATAACAACTGGAGTCATTCATCACATTTTTAACCATTTATAATCATATATTTCTACCCTAGGATGGACAAGGACACGTTCAGACAAAAATAAAAACACGAAAATTCTTCACTGAAATCCCAACTAAAACCTAAAGGAAATTAGATGAAAAACAGAAGCACTGATCGGATTTTGTGGTCTACTGTATATACCATCACCCTTGTTTATCATAGAAAAAAAATAAAAGACTAAGAAAGAATTCATCGCGTTTTGTCTTACCAAACTTTTATCTTTGGAAAAAAATTATGGTTCTAAGACATTCTACCTTTGTTCGTCCTAGAAAAAACAACTTACAATTTCCTAGTTTATCCTAGAGAAAAGAATCGTACAAATATCCTATATCAACCTGGAATAAAAACTTTCCACGACTTCCTTTATCACTGAAGAATAATAACAAAATCTTAGGACGTCCTTGTTCATCCTAAAAAAATATTACATCACATCCATATTAATTCTTCGAGAAAAATAACAGTAGCTTTGTTTATCCTAGAGAAAAAAAACTCCTTGGTCATCCTTGTAAAGAGAGAGAGAGAGAGAGAGAGAGAGAGAGAGAGAGAGAGAGAGAGAGAGAGAGAGATCCTTGACCATTCTCAGATACAAAAATAAATACTATATTTTTCCCCACCTAGAGAGGTCAACAATGGTTTATAAGACCACGCAGTTCCGGGAAGGTCATTATGCTGGTACTCGGTGATAACATGTAAATGACGCCTTATTATACTGCAGCCAGCCTACACCATGTGTTCTCTCTCACTCACTCACTCGGCTCCACATCATGCACTTTGTCTGAATTAATGTGTATTCTCTCTCTCTCTCTCTCTCTCTCTGGTGTAATTAGTGGCTTTAGTTTATTTTTAGGTAATGATAACGGTTCAAAATATAATAATAATAATAATAATAATAATAATAATAATAATAATAATAATAACAGTACTGATATACAACAAATCCAACATTACTATTTTTTCCCAGTCAATAAGAAACATTTTCTCTTTAGTCAGGACAATTGTTTTAAAAGATGGTACTCAAAAAATAATCAATAAATATTGTTATTTTAAATAAGGAGTCAAAGGCAGTCTGCTGGACATATTAACTCTGATGGTAGACAAAAGCATTGATTTTACACTTCAAATATTAAATAACGAAATAAGTCCTACAATTGGATTTCTAATAACAATATTAATAAAAACAATACTATTAATAATAATACCATGGCAGGATAAGTATTGAGATAACTGTCCCTCTTACAGCAAATTACTATAGTCTCCCCCCCCCCTTCGAAAAATCCAGTCGTTTTCTTTAATTCCTATATGTTATCACTGTGCGAACCGTTACCATGGCAACACTTGGTCAATTTTAGCCCGATTTACATCAACCATTTCTCAGTGGACGTTGTCTCATGATCAAAGTGACCCAGTTTGGTGCAAATCCACACACCTGTTTTCCAGTGATTCTTAGGACTCTTAGATAAAACAGAGGACATTTACGTAGGTGTGTGTGGGGAGGGGGGTTCTTCACAAATACATTCTCCTGTAGTCTCTGTATTCAGGTCAACTCGTCTTCTGTATGAAAGACTGTAAGTAAATTTGTCTCGAGCAATCCCAGTCGAGTTTTTTTTTGTAGTGTTAAGCCAGCAGTTCTGTTTACATAATCCAGTCAGACACTCGGACTTTGATTTTATATTTAACCGATCCTAAAAGCAACACTTACTTCTGTACAAGTTTAATGGGAGCCATTATTGTCCGTCTGTCAATCTGTCTATTTATACGTTTCTTCTCTTTCTTTCTCCCTCTCTCGCTCTTTAAATTTGTCTGTCATTTTTAAAAATCTTTATATCACATTCACGTTTGATTTTTTTTTAATTTTCTCTCACTCTCTCTTTAAACTCACTTACTCTCTCTTTAAACTCGCTCTCTCTTTAAACTCGCTCTCTCTTTAAACTCGCTCTCTCTTTAAACTTACACCCTCTCTTTTTTAAAACTCTCCCTCTCTCTCTCTCTCTCTCTCTCTCTCTCTAAACTCCGAAACCCACACCTAAAGAAACTATTTAATGAACCACATTGACCAGGACTGAAAGAGATCCCGACACACGGACTAATAATAATAATATTAATTAAAAATAAATAAAAATCTTAATTTTGAGAATTTCGGAAATGATGTCGAGATTCCTGAAGAAAGAAAAAACTTTTATCAGAAGACGTGAAAGAAATGGTCTTAATGGTGGAAGTTTGTGATGAAAACTCCTAATGTGGTGTCGTATGTTGTGGTTCCTTCAGAAAATGGCCTTTATCTAGTTTTAATTAAGGGTGAAGCTATTCTGGAAATCTATGACGTCACACTGTGGTTCAATCGATAACGTCACACTTTCTATCTATGACATCACACTGTACTTCAATCGATGACGTCACACTTTGTATCTATGACATCACACTGTACTTCAATCGATGACGTCACTGGTATTTCCGCTTCGTTTTAATCTCTGACTCTACAAGAATGTTTCAATATAATCTATGACGCCACGAGAACTTTTTTTTTTGTAAAATAAGGTGTTATAAAAACTTTAATTATTCTGATATTAAACGTTATTAAACTTTATCCGGTATTTTTAATTTGCAATGTTATTAAATGTTATACTATTGGGTTAAAGTATGACATCACAAGAGCCTTATTACGTCACATAAATGTTACGAACTTACTTTAATTCATGACGTCACTAAGATCCTTTTTTACAATCAATGGCGTCATACTCCTCTCCTCCCCAATCACAGTAAAGTATCCCCTCTCACAAGTAAAACTCCTAACTCTCGCTAACAAAATTCTCCCATTTTTGTTCGGTCACCTGGTCTCTCTCTCTCTCTCTCTCTCTCTCTCTCTCTCTCTCTCTCGTTCTCCCCCCTGGTCTGCATATATTACCTCTAAGCTGATGGCCCCGCCTACCTCCCCCAGTTCCTTCCACCTTTTCAGAGATTTTACTTTATCTTACCAAGAAATCCACTTGTTTGAGAGTCTTCATGGCCTCTCTTTCTCTCTCTTGTTTTTAAGGATTTATTTTATTATCTTCTCAGCCTTTTTCTGTTGCCAGTGTCATAATTTTTGCGTTTTCTTTCTTTTATGTATTCTTGTGAAAATGGTGAGAGAGGCTAGTGTGTGTGTGTGTGTGTGTGTGTGTGTGTGTGTGTGTGTGTGTGTGTGTGTGTGTGTGTGTGTGTGTGTCCAAATATATGTGTATGTATGTCAATATTTACTTACAAATGGACATCAATATACACACATGAAAACAGCCCATTGTGCCTTCAATAAATTACTACTTCATAAATAACAGCAATAAAAAAAATCTAACAAAAATAAATAAATAAATAATAAAAATATCTACTGTATACACATCGGCCAATTAGGTGAAAAGTTGGTCCTATGAGTTTTCAGGTGGCGCCTCTCAGTGGTGTTGAGGAGAGTGACTCAAAGTTCCCGGGGCGAAAGAAAAGTTCAGTTGGCAGACGAGGAGCTGAGTGAAACCTGGTATTTTATTCTCAGTAGTGAAGGTGCCAGTGTGCGTGGCCCTCACGGACCACATAATAGCTCAGAACGCAGCAGAGGAGGTGGATACCAGTGAAGTAAACAAGATTCGAAGGTCCATTACGACAGAACGACAGCACGGCCAAAGTGATAAGTTGCAGCAACTGTTGCTGCAAGTATCAGAGAATTTGAAAAAAAAGCAGCTATAGTGCAGGAGGTGGGCGCCTCGAACTGGTTAACTACGTTACCGATAAGGGCAAATGGTTTCAGTCTCAATAAACAAGAATT
Source organism: Homarus americanus (assembly GCF_018991925.1). Classification (NCBI taxonomy): domain Eukaryota; kingdom Metazoa; phylum Arthropoda; class Malacostraca; order Decapoda; family Nephropidae; genus Homarus; species Homarus americanus. Next base: position 11,066,390 of record NW_024737068.1, read on the forward strand.
TACAGATGCCAATGCTCTAAGGTACGGTAGGCCAGTAGAAGGTTTGCCCTCCCAGTGAGTGTGTGGCTCTTCCTATGACGTCGATCATGCTATGGTGTGCAAGAAAGGGGGCTCCATATGCATGAGGCATGACGAAGTAAGGGACCTCACAGCAAATATGTTGAAGGAAATCTGCCGTGATGTCAGGGTAGAACCGACCCTCCTTCCATGATTGGACGGTGAGAATTTCCAACATAGGACTTCAAACACATCCAACGAAGCCAGTGTTGAAGTCAGTGCTCGAGGATTCTGGACGCGGGGACAGAGAGCCTTCTTCGACATCAGGATTTTTTATCCCGTGGCCGCATGTCACCGTAACTTAGCTCTCGATGCTGCACACATGAGGAACGAGAACGACAAGATAAGTGCATACAGGGAGAGAATTCAAAACGTTGATCAAGGCAGCTTCACTCCTCTAGTGTTCACAACCTCTGGTGGGATGGGACCAAGTGCAAGATGCTTCTACGCCAGACTCGCGGAGGTGCTATCCGAACAGAAGCAGCAGCCCAAAAGCTTTGTTACAGCCTGGATGAGATGTCGACTGTCCTTCTCTCTCCTTGGGTCGGCTTTGCTCTGCCTCAGGGGAACGAGAGCATCGGCCCCAAAGCCGACAACAGTTGCAGATATTGACTATAAGGCAACAGTCACTGAATGCTGCATAGATCTGAGGCTCAACTAATTCAACACAGCTAGGATAGCTACTTATGTATTAGGATATTTAATTTTAAGGTAATAAAATTGTGGCGAAGGTATGGCTATTAGGGGAGGATGGAGACCATTAAAAAAAAGTAGTAGTAGTAGTAGTAATTATTATTGTTGGGGGAGGCTGGAGGCCATTATAAAAAAACAAATTATATATATATATATATATATATATATATATATATATATATATATATATATATATATATATTGTATTACGATTACTGTATAGTTAGTATGATTGTTATTATCACTATGAGGATAATTAATGTTATTTTTATGATTATTATTATCATCATTGTGATCAATTTTCAGCAAAACTGGAATTACCACAACACTAATTATTACCAAGATCAATCATCATTAATCATATCAAAATTATAACGATTATCAAAAGAAGTTAATTAGTGACAATTGTGAGTAGAACACTGTACGTCCCAGGAAGAGAGAGAGAGGCAGCTGCTGCGGTAAGATATACAGCAGCAACACATGTGGCACAGTGCCGCCTCCTTCACACAACATTTAAACCGTTTGTGGCACTGAGGCAGCCGAGTGAAGACAGCACTGTGTGGGGGTCACTTCCTCTCACAGGTTAGCGCTGGAGGTCGTCTGGCTGACTGGCGGCTTGGCACCTCACTCCTCTCACTCAAGATATTATTACTACACAGCAATGTTTGTTTGTGTACACTATAGAAGCCCGCGCGCGCGCGCGCGTGTGTGTGTGTGTGTGTGTGTGTGTGTGTGTGTGTGTGTGTTGATCCCAGCTTATCAATGTCCGATTCACTTAAAAAATGTAAAAAAGGCCTTAAACTTCCCTCGCTAGACACCATGGTACAGTAGAGCGTTCAAACAACACCTCAACCTACGTATAAAAGCCTCATTACCAAGTTTGTTTCACCTATTTTTATACAATATTCGGTCCTTTCATATTTGCTCTACATACTCCGGCTCACACAAAGAACTACCCAAGCCTGTGCTGGTCTCTTATGTTAAATTGTTTTCCCCAAATCTTCATCGACACTTCTATTGGTAAATAACTCTCACAATTCATACTCTGGAGCAGTAACAGGAGAATCACCCGCTTCTCTATAACATAAACTGGATGGAACAGTTTTGTCCTCAATAACAAACTCACTAAATTATTGGGAATATTGTACCCGCAGCTTCCGGTTGGAGTAATTTTTAACCCTGGTAAAACAATACAAGGGCTAAATGAAAATCATTAAAATGATTTTCATTGTTTTTTTTGTCATGATAAGTGTGATTTCTGTAGTGGTAGATACATTACAAAATGTAATCTAAGACGACCTTTACATGTAAGTTGTATTGTATATAGCCTACTATACGAACACAAGAGCTGAGATTCTTTTTTTTTTTTACTTTTTCCTCCGTCCCGCCTTCGGGTTGGCCTCTGACCCTCGCCCCTGATAAGCAATTACACCGCCAAATATTACAGTTCTACCAATTACTACTTTATTTGCTGAAACATCACACAACCAGCTGTAAGTGCAACTCATATAATTGTAAGACCGAACATCAAAGTTGTGATGGATGGCGCTGGGTCTTTTCATTTATACACACACACACACACACGCACACACACACATATATATATATATATATATATATATATATATATATATATATATATATATATATATATATATATATATATATATATATATATATATATATATATATATATAATTTACTAAAATTGTCGGTTAGCCCCCAGGGTTAATTGCTGGAAAACTGTGCCAGCCGTCACGTAGCTTTAATTGGTGGCGGCCTCCCCAGATATTTTATTGCAGGTAAACAGAATTGTTCTCAGACAGTTTGAGGACTTTTTCACATTATTTTTGGTAACAACTTGAAAAGAAAAATATAATAATAGTGTATGGCAAATATAGTGATATAATTTTATTTCATATACTGGGTGATGATGAACATAATATGACTAACACTTTGAATAATTTTTTTCAATGAAAGTCACCAAGACGATGAATTATTAAAAAAAATATATTTTATTTCAACATGCTCGTGTTACAGAGAGATACACTGCCTGAAACAACACACACACTACTTTTATTTCGAGTCAAAGGAAACTTTTGACATGTAGCATTTGAGTCGGCAATTCACAAGTTAAAGTGACAATTGACCAAACAAATTCGACAATTATGGCCATAAATAGACACTTGTCATCCGGAGTGAGTGTTTCTCCTTCCCAAACATATCTATTATTTGAGTATATTCTTCTATTGTCTTGAAGGAAGCATAAATTAACTGGTGTGTTGTAGTATAGTTCCACTAACGTCATCTACTGTATTTAAAATTATGGCGTGATAATGAGTCTTAGTCATGCATAGAGACTCTCCAAAAAGTTATCTCTCATAATCTGAAAATTGGGTTACATTCCGGAGACTTTTCCATTTCAATATAATATCTTAATAACAATGATATTCCAATAAACAGTATATTTTGAATCTGACTACCAACAGAGAGAGAGAGAGAGAGAGAGAGAGAGAGAGAGAGAGAGAGAGAGAGAGAGAGAGAGAGAGAGAGAGAGAGAGAGAGAGAGAGAGAGAGAGAGAGAGAGAGAGAGAGTCAAAATCGAATGAAAACTTTAGAACAATTCATCGTCTTGGTGATTTTTAATTGAAAAAGGCCGACTCGGAGTGGGGAAAAAAGGTGTACAACTGACAGGCAGACTGGACCATAGACATACATTGTAAACCAGACGGGTACACAAGGATACAGTCTAGAACTGGAAACTTATTAATCATAAATCAGTCTATGATTTTTTAGCATTCAGGCTAGCAGGCGACTGTTAATATCGACCTCTATAAACTGTATAGTGTGTGTGTGTGTGTGTGTGTGTGTGTGTGTGTGTGTGTGTGTGTGTGTACATTTTACTTTAGATTTGCTTAGCCATACATATCAGGTTGTTCACTGATCCACCGCGCCTTCCCCTTACATATCAGTGTCCCGCAATTTAAGAATCACTGGTTAGAAAGTGACAACTACTTTTCAACACCACCTTATTCAGACCCTTCGCTAGACTCCTCCTTTACTGTCCCCGTCAGTCACAGCCGAGACATAATACTGTTGAGTCCCTCCTCAGGAAAACAGAAAAATCAACACCCCAGAAAAAACCAAAACAGTCAGCTAACTTGTGTGTCTCGTGAGTGGCAGGTCGCTGTACCCTTACAATTAATTTAACTAGATCGTGTATTTATTTAATTATTGACTGCTGCGTGTTATCATAACTAAGATTAGATTCCCGGTTCACCTTATCTCTGGAATGTCATGGAATTTGGTGTTTATATTAATATTTAAACTCCTTGAATATTTAATACATGTTTTTGTTTCGTTCGTCTGTATTTCGTTGTTTGTTTATGCTCTTTTATACCTGTCTAGTACAATGATAATTTAATATGCACCTTAGTCACCAGGAATCATAACTTCATCTTGAACTACAAGTCTTTAAGAAAATACTAAATTTAATTGTTTTCCCTCTCACCTTGGCTGATGCTCACATAGGTAAACAATTGTCTACTCCTACCGCTACACATGCAGCCAGCCACTGCCATCGTTTATTTACTAATTCACTTCCTATGTAGGTCAAATCAAACGACAATCGAGGGTGAGACTTGCCAAACACCGAGGTCACTCGTTCAGACCAGGTCAACTGCTGTCCAAGCCGTCTTAACCAGAGACCAGAGAGACCTATCTCTCTTAATTCTTAATTATTGATGACTGTGTATTTACTAATCTAGAAAATGTACTTGAAAGTCCTTTGATGTCGAAGCGCAGTAATACATTATAGCATCATTTATCACTTGCCAGGACGATATGACACGGGTCACAGAGGAGTAGCCCCCAGTCTCAGGTACCCACGTTCCTCTACTCTCGTTAACTGAAGTGTAGTGTTGTTGCTTATCTTTGCGTATTTATATTTAGTGTTAGGTTCGTATTTTCTGCTACAAGTTATAATAATGCATTCAGTTCTAGTGATTTTGTTACATATAGTTCTAACATCGATGTTATTATATTGTGTTTTGTTTTATGTACATTAGGTCTAATTATGACCGGAGGTATTGTTGAAAGTCATCAAATAAATATGTTGCTGCCTATCTACACGTTGGCGCTGTTACTCATCATACGTATACATTTCCTTCCTACTTTTTAATCCCTTTTCCATCATGAATTACCTGCGTTTTCTTTTTATATGAAGGTCCCAGTGGGAGGTCAGACACGTGTCACTGCCGGGGTGAAAACATATGAGTTATGATGTTTTGATCTCTGCAGGTTATACGATAGAGGAAAACATCGGAGATATAAATGAATTCTGGCGGAGAAAACAACCACGAGAAAAAACAGTGACCCTCCTCGACACCCTGGAAGGCCGGTGGTGACCAGCTGGGTGACGGCAGCATGCTGAACACAATATCAGCGTTGGGCATAAACTAGCAATACTTGGACATCCTCTTCCATTTTGTTCACATGGCTCAAAACTAAGAAAAACAAACAGGTATTAGATCCACCTCTTACAAACATCATTAATAAATGATGTATTGTGATGGAATAAAGAAACTCTGTATTTTAAACTGAATATAAATCCTCTTTACTACAACGAAGGTGAGGGAGGCAGCGAGTACGACCCACCCACCGGACACACCATTGGATATATTGTACCCCGTAAAAAAAATAAAAATAAATAAATAAATAAATAAAATAAAATAAATAAAATAAAATAAATAAATAAATAATAACGATTCACTTAACCTCTAATGCACACTTTTTTCTTAACTCGCTTCAAAACACAATACCTTCCCTGGCATCTACACCTTATGTCTTGGCGCTTCTAATAATACTTCAGGTGTATATTAATTACGAAACATTTTACTCATAGATTTTGTGTTTAATTATTTTTTTACGTAAATTGCAGACTGAAATAAATAGATAAAGCGATAGATAGATAGTTAGATATAGATAGACAAGATGGATTGGATTGGATAGATGGATAGATAGATAGTTAGATATAGATAGACAAGATGGATTGGATTGGATAGATGGATAGAGAGATAGTTAGATATAGATAAAGATGGATTGGATTGGATAGATGGATAGAGAGATAGTTAGATATAGATAGACAAGATGGACAAGATGGACAGATAGATAGATAGATAGATAGATAGATAGATACCGATAAATAAATAAATAGAGAGAGAGAGAGAGAGAGCGAAAGACAAGGTGGAGATAACTCTCTCTCTCTCTCTCTCTACTCATTTTACTCTCCTCCACCGTACTTTACAAACTTTAGGACGCACTTTACAAATATAACGACGCACTCTTTACTAACGATAAACCTCACTTATCAAACTACATGACGCACTTTACAAATTGTTTACGCATTTTTAACACTTTACAACGCACTCTTACTCATTGTTATTACTTTATGGCGCACTTTTAGGCACCTAATGTTATTCTTTCCTTACACTTTACACACTTCATGTAACACTTTACACTGTACACACCCAAAGTAAACATTCTAAGTATACATTTAAACACTTTATATGCATTCTCACGCATATTAGAGGATTTTTTTTATACTCATGGCACTTTTCTACAACTTAAGGCACTTTTCGACACCTTGTGGCACTTTTCGACACTTTATGGCACTTTTCGACACTTTATGGCACTTTTCGACACTTTATGGCACCTTTCGACACTTTATGGCACTTTTCGACACTTTATGGCACTTTTCGACACTTTATGAAACTATTCTACACTTTATGGCACTTTTCTACACTTTATGGCACTTTTCTACACTTTATGGCACTTTTCTACACTTTATGGCACTTTTCTACACTTTATGGCACTTTTCTACACTTTATGGCACTTTTCTACACTTTATGGCACTTCTCTACACCTTTATAAGCCCTCTTACAAACTTAACATCTCTTCACGCATGTTACGCACTTTTACGAACTTTTGCGTACCTATAGTCTTTCTCATCTCCTCCCTCTCTATTTTACGCATCTTCACGCAACTTGATGATACTAAAGCAGTCTCACGTAATCTTAAACCCAATTTTACACACACACACACACACACTTTTCACGCACTCTTTTACACTCTGCCGCGCTTCACGCTCTATAGGGAGGGTCAGGGAGAAACTAAATCAGACGCTTGAAAGTTTCTCTCTCCACCAATACAGTTTACGAGGTGAAAGGGGTAAAAAACGGGGGAGGGGGGAATCTCTCACCTGTATCACGAAGTAGACTGTAAAAAAGAGCGAACTCGTTATAGCCTTTGGGTGACGGAGGTCTCTGACTCCTAGGTAAGTGAGGGGTGAGGGGGTGAGGGGAATGAGGGGAGGAGGTGAGGGGGGAGGGGATGAGGGGAGGAGGTGAGGGGTGAGGGGTGAGGGGAGGGAGGTGAGGGGGTGAGGGGATGAGGGGAGTGAGGTGAGGGGATGAGGGGTGGAGGAAGGAGAGACAGGGTGGATGGAATGAGAGAGGAGAGAAAGAAGGGGTGGGTGGGTGAAGGGGGTCAGGTGGCGAGGGAAGGAGGAACTATGGAAGGGGTGGGGAATAAGGATGGGAGGAGAGGAACAGGGAAGCGGAATAAGAAGTGAAATAGAGGATAAAGAGGGGAGAGGAAGGGGAGAAAGGATTAAAGGAGGGATGAAAGGGACAATGAACGAGGGAGAGGGAAAGGAAAATGAAAGGGTAGGAGAAGGAGAGGGAGGGGTGGTAGAGGGGAGGAGCGAGGAAGAGGGGAGGTGGAAGGAGTATGAGAGGGAAACAGAGAAAGAGAGTGGACAAGGAGGTAGGAAACAGAAGAGGAAGATGAGAGGGAGAGAGAAGGGAGAAATAAGTAGGAAAAGGAGGTGAGACGAAGGGGAGAGTGAAAGATGAAGAGGGAGATAGAGAGGGTGAGGAAGGAGACTAGATTCAGAAAGGGAGGAAAAGAGAAGGGGGAGAGGGAGAGAAGGAAGAAGTGAATGAGAGAGAGAGAGAGAGAGAGAGAGAGAGAGAGAGAGAGAGAG
>NW_024737068.1:11079184-11091575 GCF_018991925.1 Homarus americanus
CTTTTACCCTCGTGTTTTACCAGCTAAGAGCCGCCATCTTACTTCAACAAAGTCTAAATCATATCCTATACTCGCTCTTTCTCTCTCTCTCTTGCATTGTTCTGTCTCTCTTTCTCTCTCTCTCTTGCATTGTTGTCTCTCTCTCTCTCTCTTGCATTGTTCTGTCTCTCTCTCCTTCTCTTGCATTGTTCCTGTCTCTCTCTTTCTTGCATTGTCCCCCCCTCTCTCTCTCTCTCTCAATTTTCCTTTTCTCTCTCTTTGATTCTTTTTTTCTCCCAGTGTTTCTCTCTTTCTTTCTCTCGCTGTCTCTCTCGTTGCATCCATTCAGTTTCTCTTTTTTCTCTCTCCATTCTCTCTTTCTTGTGGGGTATAGCGATGATACTTCTAACAGGAGAGAGAGAGAGAGAGAGAGAGAGAGAGAGAGAGAGAGAGAGAGAGAGAGAGAGAGAGAGAGAGATTAAAACACGTCTTTGCTGGCAAAATACAGGATTGGTCTGGACTGGAACGTTCCACTGTAACCTTTGATTCACGTTTCTGACTCAACCTCAAGATTCATCCATCTAACTCATCCACCAGACTCATCCTTTTAACCCACCCTTCTGACTCATCCACTTAACTCACCCTTTTAACTGATCCAACTCATCTTTTTAACCCACCCTTCTGACTCATCCATCAAACTCATCCTTCTGACTCATCCATCTAAGTCACCCGTCTGACTCACCCTTTTAACTCATCCTCTAACTCATGACATGTCAAAAAAACATTAAAGGAATTTTAAAAGTACATTACAATACAAACAGTGAAACATCATGACAATAAATCTGAATAATTGTATTGGAGATATGTGGAGGCAGGTGTAGCCAGGCAGCAGGCAAGAAGATTTACAGAGAGGATATTTAAACTGTACAAAACCAAAGAAAATTTAACATTAGTACAAGCTGTTATAATGTCTGAGGCGTAGTAATAATAATAATATAGTACAAATAATATAATAATAGTAATAATATAGTACAAATAATAATATAATAATAACAATAATAATAATAATAATAATAGTAATAATAATAATAATAATAATAATAATAATAATAATAATAATAATAATAATAATAATAACAATAATAATAATAATAATGTTCTTTACATCTCCAAGTTTTCTCCCATTGTATACACACATATTAATTCTTACTGTAGAAAATAATGTTTATCTATTACGGTACTCACCACCCATAACAAGGCCGCAAATTTAGTTTACACACCTGTCACTAAACAGGAGCCAGCAGCAGCCACCACCACCAGGACTTCCTTCCCCCCAAAAATCACTCGACGCCAGGCTCTACCACTCATTCACGCACACCGCTGCCTCCTGGATACCGACCCCCTTCACTTAATACTGTACCATTCACCTTATCATTTCATTAATTATGCTGTAATCTCTGTAGTCTTCCCGTCTACCTCTCAATACCAACTGTGGAGGCCCTTCCTGTTCTTCTCGGCTTTACACATATTCCTCTTCTCCATCATCTTCTTGTTTCTATATTTCTTATTCGTTTCATCCTTTACTCATGAATACTACTCTCATATTTGTCACATCCATTCTGGTCCTTTCTTAAGTACTCAGTTCATCAGCTCAGTAGTTCGCCTCTACCTCCCTATTTTTACCCCTCCCCCCTCTCTCTCTTTCTCTCTTCCATTCATTTTTCAACCCGCCTGACACTTTGCTTCCTTCCTCTACTCTCTGGTTAAATTTATCCATACACTTATTGAAACATGACCTTCTCCATTCTATTTCCCTTAACATTTATCTCTCTCTATCTTTATTTTACTTCTTTTCATCATAATAAGTTTGTTTATATACCACATTTAAGTTTCTCCTGTTACACGCACACACTTCCGGCTCCAGAGTTATTTATTAACATTTTGTAACTATTCTACCAATCCGCCCACATGAGTGACCCCATCCTCATGCAGCACTTAACTCGCCTCCCATTAACATCTCGCATCATTACTCATCACGCTTATATACACCTTTCCATCACACTTGCTCTCTCTCCTCTCTATAACTACCCCCAACCATGGTGACGTACACATCCTTGATTTATTTCTATATAATATTAGTGTTCCTTTTCATCACTTTTCCTTTCGCCACCTTTCTTTTCTTGCACATGTCACTCCTATGCTCTTCTCTTCACCTTAATGATCAATGCCACCCCCTCATAACACCAATCACTAGTCTTGTTTTTTCTTTCTCTTCTCTTACACACACACACACACACCAGAGGGGCACTTTGTACGACTGCACCTTGAACCTTCTTTAATCCCCTTCCTTTCACCCCTTTCATATAAACCTGTGTCAATGGCCCCTTTAAATCTTTCATTTTCATTCTTTTTCTTCATTCCATCCACATTTATTAACTTCACACTTCCTTTGGATATCTTTCTCAATAAATTTCTATGTCATATCAATCTCGCTTCTATCAAGTACTAGTTGAAAGATTCTGTGTCACCCCTCACAGTGTACTCATAGCAATAAACTTAAATTTCATTCTTCCATCCACAAACATATACACAAACAAACCTATCTCTCTCCCTCTCTCCAGTTCCATTCATTCGTGGCACTCCATATTTCTTCACAACTCCCTCCATTTTCCTATCACCAACTCATGCATTTAAATCTCCCATCAGTGTCACTCTATCTCTCATACTCAAACTTTGACTGTAGTTATTCAGTTGTCACCAGAACCTCCCCCCTTACTGCCTTCTTCTTATTATTCCTTTGGTGCATATGTATTTATTATGACCCAACTTACTTTCTCTCTATTTTCAATTTGGTCTACAATCGCCTAATATATCAGGCAACTCTACAGACATTCCTGACTTTACTCCCTTCACCTGTCCCCAGCCCACCTGACTTTACTCCCTTCACTTGTCCCCAGCCCACCTGACTTTACTCCCTTCACTTGTCCCCAGCCCACCTGACTTTTCTCCCTTTACTAGTCCCCAGCCCACCTGACTTTACTCCTTTTACTTGTCCCCAGCCCACCTGACTGCCTTCACTGTCCCCAGTCTGACTTTACTCCCCCCAGCCCACCTGCCCTTGTCCCCAGCCCACGACTCCCTTCACTTGTCCCCAGCCCACCTGACTTGTCCCCAGCCCACCTGACTTTACTCCCTTCACTTGTCCCCAGCCCACCTGCTCCTTACTTGTCCCCAGCCCACCTGACTTGTCCCCCAACTTTACTCCCTTCACTTGTCCCCAGCCCACCTGACTTTTCTCCCTTTACTAGTCCCCAGCCCACCTGACTTTACTCCCTTTACTTGTCCCCAGCCCACCTGACTTTACTCCTTCACTTGTCCCCAGCCAACACGACTTTACTCCCTTCACTTGTCCCCAGCCCACCTGACTTTACTCCCTTCACTTGTCCCCAGCCCACCTGTCCTTCACTTGTCCTCAGCCCACCTGACTTTACTCCTTCACTTGTCCCCAGCCCACCTGACTTTACTCCCTTCACTTGTCCTCAGCCCACCTGACTTTACTCCTTCACTTGTCCCCAGCCCACCTGACTTTACTCCTTCACTTGTCTCCAGCCCACCTGACTTACTCCATTTACTTGTCCCCAGCCAACACGACCTTCCCTTCACTTGTCCCCAGCCCACCTGACTCTACTCCCTTACTTGTCCCCAGTCCCCTTTACTTGTCCCCAGTCAACACGATTTTACTCCCTTCACTTTTCCCCAGCCAACACAAACTTCACTTGTCACCTGACTTTACTCCTTCACTTTCCCCAGCCCACCTGACTTTACTCCCTTCACTTTTCCCCAGCCAACACAACTTTACTCCCTTCACTTGCCCCCAGCCCACCTGACTTTACTCCCTTCACTTTTCCCCAGCCAACACAACTTTACTCCCTTCACTTGCCCCCAGCCCACCTGACTTTACTCCCTTCACTTTTCCCCAGCCAACACGACTTTACTCCCTTCACTTGTCCCCAGTTCATGTCTTGTTATCCTTCATCACTTTGCAGTATGAAACACGGTCATTCAGGTCATTTCGTTCCCTGGATTACCAGTCATTCCCTCCTTACAACTCTTGACACATTTCATGCTCGTTCAAGTACCTCAGTATTATCTGCTTCTATTTCTTTTTACTAACAATAATAACAGGAACAAAAATAAAAATTATAATAATAATAATAATCAAATAATAATAATAATAATAGTAATAGTAATAATAATAATGGTAATAATAATAATAATAATAATAATAATAATAATAATAATAATAATAATAATAATAATAATAATAATAAGAAAAATATAATAATAATAATAATAATAATAATAATAAATAATAATAATAATAATAAGAGAACAAACATGATAAAGAATAATCGGGCTGCCGAGATGAGAAAGAGATATTCCAATATATATAATAAAAATGGTCATTTCTGAATAGGTCTTGACATCAAGGACGCCTGTGAGTTAGCCGGCACACATAAAAATATATTATTTGACCGGGAGCTTCATAAGGATGTCAGGGATTTTTATTTTTATATGTCCAGAGCATCACAATAAATTAAAAGGTTCTTTGATCATTTACATAGCAGGTCATTGGTAAAAGGTGGGGGGAGGGAGGTGGCTCGGGGGGAACGTGGCTCAGGGGGAGGAAGGTTAAGTGGGACAGGAAAAGAGTGAAAGGTAAAGGGGACAAGGAAGACAGGGATTCACTTACGAGGGGCAACAGGCGAGGGGCCACAATGGTACAGTATCTACTCTGTCGCTACACCACCACACAAACAACTAGAGCACTGTTCACGGTAATACTCCACTAACAGCTTAGAACTCTTCGATCTACTGGCCAGCACTCAGGGAAACTGTCGCCCCCATGCAGTAAATATGCAGCTAATCTTTGGAGAGAGAGAGAGAGAGAGAGAGAGAGAGAGAGAGAGAGAGAGAGAGAGAGAGAGAGTAAACATATAGTCGGTGCCACACGTAAAAGCTTCTCCACCAGATCTTCATAAAGGCAACACTCCCTGAAAGGTGGCGCCGCGTCGGTCGTACAAACAATCAGAAGGAACGTTATATATGTTAGCGTTTATGACGTCTCGCTGCCTTGACGCCCTGAAAATATTCATTAAATATCGTAGTTAAGTCTTTAAGGCATTTTGAAAATCTCAGTGTTGCTTAGTGTGCGGGACGATAACTGCACATCTCCCACCTACGTCTGGCAGTGGAGGGTTGGTCTTATTTTTCGTTCTCCTGGCGAAGATTTCAAGAGTATGGCCTTTCCTGGCCTGGCCTGGCGCTGTCCCTGTTACTGTTATTATTGTAAATTTTATTTTTCTTACTATCGCTCGTCCTTCAGTTAGTTACGGATTCTGCTGACATAATATATAATTTACCTTATTGTATTTATAGAAACCTCAGAGAGAGAGAGAGCTGTGTTGGATGTAACATGAAAGTGCTCTGACAACAAGAAAAAACATCCACACATATTAATCTATACCCTTAGCTTACGTACATGGTGTACGAAGTAATTACTTTACATCCACAATGATGTAAAATGATTCACTGTACTTGCTGGGTTAAGCCATCAGATTTCTCCTTGCCAATATACCTTATAAGTACTGACTCTAAGTCCATGAAAATGTAATACAGCCCAAATGAGATACTACAGCGCTATCTGTTTGTAGATAAGTACAGCACTTACAGCAAGCTGGAGCCTCAAGTGAGGAGACTTATTTATGACCACAGTCAAAGCACCTCAGAGCCCCCTCTCTTCTTCACCAACCCATCACCTAACATGTACTTCATACACTATATATCATCTTGGTGTGGTCACATCCAGTCAATTCCCCAGAGATTTAACTAACACATCACCTTCTTCAAACATCTTCTATTCTTACTCTATTGACGATCTGAACTCCTGTTATGCCTTCACTCTTAACCTGTTGTTACTTCCCCACACTTGAATCTCATGTCCATATACGAGAGGTGGCACACGCAGTCTCCTGGCACAGTCCACATCACACTGTCTCCGTTAACTACTGTCTTCTCCTCTGTGTTATTCTATTGTTATCTTCAGTTGTTTCATTTCCTGTTTGTTGAAAATTGTTCCTACACACATTCACTCACTCACAGCCGCTCGCTCTTCACCCATGGTAATACTACATAGATCTCTTTTTCTTTTTTACAATTATTGTTATTTTTTTCACCATTTACCTTTAGTACTCTTCTCCTGTTAACTTTATCAAAATATACTGCCAGCCTCTCCAACTCGCTCTCACGCTTGGGTAACGACACAGTTTTGTCCGCACACAATAAATGCAGACGCTTTCATCTATGTCAACACGACGGAGTTTCATTTTACAGTTTCCTACCCTGACTTTCATTTCACACTTTGATCCATTTCATATAGACATTAAAAAAAAAGAAAATTAAATGATCTCACACCTCCCTCACACGTCCCAAGTTACACACCACCCACACCACTCACCTACATCACCATTAACACTCAGAACACACGTGTAATTCCCACGGTAAAAACTCCTAACTTCGTCCCCTCCACAAGGTCAACGGCCCCTAAGCGTCCCTCTAATTACCCTCATCATACGCTGTCTCGAAGTCCACCATAACACATACTTTCTTCTTTAAGTTATAAAAATATAAAAAATAAAATAAAAATCTTGTTACAAATATTGAATCAATATTCCTTCTTCTAACCATAACACCTTTTTGTTCCTATAATTAGTTGTGTAATGAACCAACAGATTTACCTGTACATTACCTGCCACACTCACACTCTCCTTAAGTTCAGCCACACGCCCTTACTTCCCTTACAAGAAGACAATAAACACCGCCCTCTCCTCTTCCTCTTCCATTTTTCCTCCTCTTCCTTCTCTCCTCCTCCTCTTCCATTTCTCCTCCTCTTCCTTCTCTCCTCCTCCTCTTCCTTCTCTCCTCCTCCCCTTCCTTCTCTCCTCCTCCCCTTTCTTCTCTTCTCCCCTTCCTCTTCCTCTATTATTCATCTGCATTTCCAGAACACAGGAACCATCATCCACATCTATTCAGCCACGATTTATCCCCCACCCTTAATCAGTCCACTCATCACACCATCAATACCTCTCAATGCCTTATCACCTACACTGCTTTCTCCTTTTGTAACTATGTCTTTCACAGCGTCTTCTCCTCCTTCCTCAATTAATCTGGAGTTCTCTTGTACGTCACCTTTTTTCCTCCTTCTTCTCCTCGCCTCTTCCTTCCCAATTAATCTCTAAAAATAGTCTCTCCTTGTCACCCTATCTTCTTCATTACTCATCATCTTCACTATTCGAAACTCTCCCTGTTCTATTGTTTACACTATCTCATCTTTTATCTCGTATGTTTCTTCATCTTCTTGCATAATCGTTGAAGGTTTTTCCAAAAGTGGTCATTTATCCTCACGCCAAAACTCTCATCCAGGTTTCTATATTACTTTGTTCTATCGAATTGATGACATATTTAAAGTAACGTAGTTTAACCTAGCTTAAACTAAACTGACCAAACCTGACCAAACCTGACCAAACCTAACCTAACCTAAACTGACCAAACCTAACTTAACCTAACCTAAACCAATATAATCAAACCCAACTTAAACTAAACTAACCTAACCTATCGTAAATTAACTTGCCACAGCTACCCTAACCTAACCAGACCTAATATAATCTTACATAGCCAAATCTGATTAAAACAAACCAAACCAAAAATATTCAAATTAAACCTGATAGTGTGAGAAAGGAGTAAAGGGGAGGAGGTGATGTGATGATGATGATGATGATGATGATGATGATGATGATGATGATGATGATGATGATGATGATGATGATGAGGAGGAGGAGGAGGAGGAGGATGCTGGTGAAGGAGGTGATGAGAAGGAGGGGGTGAGGAGGAGGTACTAAGTGAAGAAGTGTTGAGGTGATGAGGGTGAAGAGAAGGGGGTGAGGTCGAAATCATCATCTGTTTACACCTTTCGACTTCCTGAACAACTGGAGTAGAAAATATGATTCTCAAATCTCCCAGACAACTGCTCTCCTTCCTTACTCTCAAACCTCTGCCAGACAACTGCTCACCCTCCCTACTCTCCCTCTTTACTCTCACACCTCTCCCTCTCTACCCTCACACCTCTCCCTCTCTACTCTCACACCTCTCCCTCTCTACCCTCACACCTCTCCCTCTCTACTCTCACACCTCTCCCTCTTTACTCTCACACCTTTTCCCTCTCTACTCTCACACCTCTCCCAGACAAGTCCCCTTTCTCACTACCTTATCAAACTTAACTGAATTACTATTTTTCTTGTGCATCTTCTTTCCTTTCTCTCATAATTTTTTTCTACTATACTCTTTCCTCTAACACACACACACACACACACACACACACACACACACACACACACACACACATACACACACACACACACACACACACACACACACACACACACACACAGTATCAAAGCTTGGTGTGGGACAGGAACCGCTACCCTTCCACAGTATTATTCAGAACGTCTTAAACCCTGCCAGGTCTTAGGAGACGCTGGCAGCAGGAAGGGGTCCATCTACCACCTGACAGCGTATCCCAATTTCAAGTCTCAGAATTATCGTAGGGAAATTCCGTTCATGAAGACACAAAGGCCCGTATGGATATTATTTTTTTTTTCGGTCGAGAATAAAAGAGAGAGAGAGAGAGAGAGAGAGAGAGAGAGAGAGAGTTGGTTTAGAAGATGAGTCAGTGTGGTGGTGGGTTGGTTTAGGGAAGATGATAGGTTAGGTTAGGTTTATTGCTCAGTTGATGGTTTAGTGAGTAAAGGAGTGTGTGTGTGGATGAGTGAGTGAGCGAATGAATTGGTAGGAGAGTGAGTGAGTGAATGAGTGAATGACTGACTGACTAATGGACTCAAGGTTCGTATTCATGGAGCTAAACGACGCAGCTATGAAAACGATAATCCCTCTATAAAATTTTCAAGATTTCATTAAAATTTTTATCTCTAAATGTTTTCGGCGATACGGAAAAATAAGCTCCACAACCGCAGAACCTAACCAAACCTAACCTAACCAAACCTAACCTAACCAAACCTAACCTAACCAAACTTAACCTAACCAAACTTAACCTAACCAAACTTAACCTAACTTAACCAAACTTAACCTAACCAAACCTAACCTAACCATGAAACTTGATACAATAACCTAATAGTATTGTATTTCACGTTAAAGTATTATACGGTAAAATACTACACCGTCACATCATAATGGGTTCCTATTTCCAGCTATAATTTAGAAATTCGTTAGAAATGGAAACTTGGGGCCACAAAGTTAGTCAAAAGTTTACGATGGAGCCGAGAGAGTGTATCTCCAGTTAACTCTATTGTCTTACCATCTGCCCTAAATACATAATATACATAACCTAGATGTATATATCACTATTTAAACAAAAAAGGAGTAAGTGTAATTATCTTTTCATCTAATTACACTACAACATTAATTGGGTCATTAATAATTTTACGGCACACACAACTTTTTTTGACCTCACACATCCAACGGGTCATTTCAGGGGTCAAAGGTGGCATAATGTTCCTTATAATGTGTACAGGAGGCGTTAAGAGTGTGTCTATGGGATGGAAAACTCACTAGTGATTCCTGGCTCAAAGGTTCAGCTCGGTTAGGGAACACATCATCAACATCAAATCCAACACAACTTTCAGCTTTTCCTCCAAATGTGATGTTAAAAAAAAAAGAGATCAAAATCCAAACTAGCCGCCGTTTGCTTATATCTATGCATCAAAAGACTTCTACTGTGACGACCAAAGCTTTTGTCAAACATTTTAAAACGTTTTTGTCAGTACAAAATACTCTACGTTAGATCGACGGAGCTCTCTCGTTGTGCCGTCAAAAGGTCCGGGCAAATGTGGACAACAATCGTACAATTCAGATGAGAGAATTGTTACTGAGGGAATTTTGTTGTTTTTATAATGTAATTACTACGCATCAACTACGAAGGTCTTTAATTAAGTGGGTAGCATGTTTAGTAATACACTTATCCAACAACGATAACAAATTCTGAGGTTTAGAATTCTCTGTGTTGCCGAGGGAACAACTGCTCTCCAGACAACAGAACAGATGAACCTCACATAAAGTTATATTATTTACTCACTCGCACATCGTTATATTCACTTTTTAAATTTCATATTACATTACATTTTCAAGTAATTTATCTTGTAAAATCATTTCGCTGGGCCAAAGTCAGTAATTATAGAGACGATTCGGACACATGTTACTGGCACCTCCAGGCCAATGGGCGGGCCGGGTAAAATTAACGGTTTGTTGGCATTATTTCGGCTTGTTTACGCCATACATAACATTTATAATTAAAACAAATATATGATAATATGCAAAACTCAAAATATTTGTTTGACATATTGCAGTAGTATTCATTTAATAACTCAGGAGTATGGCCGCTATATGCATCAAGAGTACTGATTGGCTGGGATTCCAGACCAAACAAAGCCAGACACATCAAACAAACTCCTGATGACGTTTGGTGGGACAAACGTTCTGTTGACTTAAGGCGGCTACTGGACGTTCGCGGTTGGATACTGGACAGCCATGGATGAGACATTTTTTTTTCTCTAAAGGAACAAACATTGCGGCCGCAGCAAAAGACGCCCTATTTGTAAACAATATTCCACACACCACTGCCAGACGCCTGAACATCAACTGTACACACATCAACTGCCTGTCAAACTGAACCAACACACTGAATGAGTATTTGCAAGGCGTCAAAGCAGCGAAGCTTCCTAAAAATGTAACATATGTGACGTTCCTTCCGCTCTTTGTGTACGACCGACTCGGCGCCACCTTTCAGGTTACGTTAGCTTATGAAAGTCTGGCAGCGAACCTTTTATCTCTCTCTGTTTCTCACTCCTGTCTGTCTGAATGTCTGTCTCTCTTCCTATCTCTGTTTTACTTTCTGCATATCTGTTTGCTCTCTCATAAGCTATCTTTTTCCCTCAGTGTCTCATTTTCTCTCCAAATTTCTGCCCGTCTGTTTCCTCTTTTCCCATTTCTTCTTTCTAGGTTTCTCTTCTTTCTATCTATCTACCTATCTGTTTGTCTGTCTCTACCAACACACACACACACACACACACACACACACACACACACACACACACACTGATCACCGTGTTTACCAAGTGACCAGAACTCAGATTCTCATAAATCTTTAATTAAGTTGAATTGCCCTCACAGCAGGAGACACCACCACACCTACCAAAGCTACATTAGACCATCCCCCAAAGTGCCATTAAAATAACACTGAGATTCAACTTTAAATACGTCTACTTATGACCAGTTAAAAGAGAGTGAAAACAACCAATATTATAACATAGAGATGATAGAGAATTACATTGAGATTTTATTTAACTAGATACGATAATGTAATGAGTTAAGAGGACTTTCAACTGACGTATAGAATCTTGAACTAGCAGGTAAGAGACAAAAAATAATGGTTAAAAATATTTGTATAATCTCGACCTAAGGAAAATCATTGCCACAACCACAGGAGACATTTAGCTTCATCCTCAAAAATAAATAAATAAATAAAGAAGGAAAGAATAAAAATATCACTTAAATTTACTGGGAGAATTGTTCGGACGGTCACTCTAAAAAAGACTTTGGCAAATTTTCTGAAATGAATTGCTGAGAGAGAGATAAAAAAGAGAGATAAAAAAAGAGAGAGAGAGAACATTCAGCACGTTCCTCCACCTTGTCAAGCTTACCCAGGTGGCGGAGTGCTGTGAATGTTAACAGCTTCCTGTACTATAGGAGACAACACACACAGTCAACACAGGGCCGGTACAACACCCCCCCATCTCTTTCTCTTTCTCTTTATAGCTATCTCTCTCTTTAAGTTATCTCTCTTTCTGTTCGCGTGTGTGTGTGTGTTTGTGTGTGTATCTTTAAAGCTACCACCTCTCTCTCTCTCTCTCTCTCTCTCTCTCTCTCTCTCTCTCTCCACCCTTGGGAGCGACACCAGTCACCTTCTCAGAGCCTTACTGTATCTTGTATTGACATTCAGATTAGATTTCGGCGTGGAACCTAGAGGTGATGTTTACGGTATAGAAACACGTATTTCCAACCCAGGTGTGGTGGTGGTGGTGGTGGTGGTAGAAGATAGTAGTTGTAGAGTGATGGTAGGAATAGTGGTTCATGGTGGTAGAGGGGTAGTGGTGGTAGTCATAGTGGTGGGAGTCATGGTGGTGGTAGAAGTAGTTCATGGTGGTAGAGGGGTAGTGGTGGTAGTGATGGTGGTAGTTGGTGATGGTAGCTGTAGTGATTTCAGTGGGGGAGAGAATGGCGT
>NW_024737068.1:11096675-11181675 GCF_018991925.1 Homarus americanus
ATGATGGCCAAGATAATCCCAGACTGATCCTAACCCAGACCAACTGTTAACAACGGTCTGAGTAAACAATAAATGAGAGAAATTACCACATTTTAGAGTTACATGATATTATATATATAAAGAAGATTATCCTAGACGAGCAGTGCGATTCATCACACATGTGGAAAGGTTAATCGTCACAATTATCTCATCTGGACAGTGAAAAGTCAACTGAGTTCTACGACTGATGAGAGATTCACCTGAAGGTGTTGTGGATGGGAAGGACAATATCAAAGATTTACGGTCTATTGTCCCCTTATAGAAGCTACTGCGAGACGACCTGTTATCTTGCCATCGTTCGGGCGTACAGTACTTTATTCAACACAGTAAGAGACGCAGACGTTCCAGATCCTGAAACATCAACCCAGATGCTTTAATGAATGTGGTGATCAATGTAACTGATGGACCCGAGATGTACTAAGACACTGATGGCGTTCACGTCGTACAGTATTTAATATCGAAGCTTTTTTCCATTCTATAGTACGAATTTTTAATAATTTATTTGACCTTTGACCTGATGACCTTAAAAATCAATAAGGAAGTTCCTCTTTCTAAGGACAGAGGACCACTTAACTATACTGCACTCCCACACTCACCGGGGCACTGAACCTCATGACATGTTCCGGAGACGATAATGTTCTCACTATCAACAATGACTTTGGTCTGACACAATGATCCCAAAATTAAAATTAAATAATTTAAATCTTTCAGCCAGTAACTTATTCATAATCCCCTCAATCAGATTCATGCTCTTTGATGCAGGTGACATTTCACTTGCAGGTGCATTAACGGTTAGTAAATAATTCACACTGTCACCGTAAACCTCTATGGTATAATTACGGACTATTATTCTAAATCCTGTCCCGACACAAACTGACTGGTCGTGAAGATCAACTTGTCTTGTCAAAAACAAAACAAAACTACTTGCTACATGTATGAAAATTAACATCTGAGTAATTGTGTTCTTCAGAATAAATTTTACCAAGCCTAATTCTCTGTCTAGGGTTATATGTAAGTTATTTATATCTGTATTTTATTGCTTAATTCTTTTTCACACACGGCAATTAGCTTTGTGAATGAGGTCCATAAACTGTTGACTGGATTGTAATGACGTTCACTCGGTGGCTGATTCCTCCTCCGGTGGCCACGATATAAATGTTAGCCCAAGATAAAGTTGTGATAATATGTGGGCGAGTGTTACCGGTAGCTGTTAGTGTCCGGAAAAAAAGAAGTTCAATTTTCTTCCAATTGGGAATATAAGGCCACAAGGCTCAAGTTCACTGAGACCTTGCTTACGTTCTATAGTTTTGTATTGCCTTAGCTCTAGCTGCTAATTAAATGCCCTTAGGTTACCTTTGTTCCCACAGCTGACAACATACAGTAGATAATGTCCTGTGGTAATTAATGGACCAGCCAAAACGCAAGTGAGAAATCAGATGGATGGAGTCGGTAATGTAAGATTGACTTTTGGCAGTGACCATGATAATTGAGGCCATTTCTGGGGCTCACTTTTCTGTTTTATAGATGTTGTGATGTGTGATGCAGCGGCTCGGTCAATAATTTCATGATATCAGGAAGAATTTGTTTAGAAAATTCTCAATCTCATCAGTGGTGTTTCTGATCTTGCCTTGTCAGATAAAACAATGTCAGACAATCTGGCATAATGAGAAGCTTGTCTTGTTTATCTCGGAAAATATCAAGTGCGTCACCAAGTTCAGCTTCAAGGGATCATCTGATGTGTTCCCGGCTGAGTTTGTTAACAGTGACAAGACCTGCTGATACCACGAGCTTTACAAGTTTGGATGCGACTGTTGTCAGCTTAATGACATGTATTTTGGAGTCAATCTTTTTTTATGAACACAGACAAGTTTTGTTAAATTACACAGACACGAATCGTGTGCATTATCCGGATTCAAGAGAGATTAATCATATATGTAGGCCTAGTTTAGAATGATGATGGGGTATTAGCCAGTCGTCTTGAAGGTATGCGAGTTAATATCCGTATCCCTTGACGATCATCGGGTAAAAATCCGGGTTCTTGATCCAAATTAATAATATCGGAATTCTGGAAGGTAAATATTGCACCATCTGGCTCCTCAGGCTTTCACGGGAAGTAATTTTTCTCTAACTGGAGATGAGAAAACTCGTCCAGCTGTTTAACTTTAGCTACGACTCGGCGACAAAAGTTATTACTAAAAAAAAATTGGAAAATATACAGAATTACTTCCCCCAGTGAGCCACGAACCGTCAATCCGCTTAGTAAGACGGAGATGCCCCAACACTCACCTACTGCATTCAATGATGTATTTTATATCAGTAGCAAGATCTCGCCTCACTCACCAGGTCCAGTATATATCTAAATATATACATATATATATATATATATATATATATATATATATATATATATATATATATATATATATATATATATATATATATATATATATATATATATATATATATATATATATATATATATATATATATATATATATATATATATATATATATATATATATATATATATATATATATATATATATATCAGGGTTGTTATGATTTAAATCACATGATTTAAATCGATTTAAATCAGAGTAAAAAAATCATGATTTAAATCAAAATGATTTTTTTACTAATAACTGTTTTCTCTTTTTATTCTACATGACTGTACAGGCTGTAGGCACTAGGCTATACACATTCAGATATTCTATTTTTATCACTTAGTATGTTATTTTTAAACAGCATAAGTAATATTTCTGATCAAAGAAGCATAACTGGTTTTGTGATAAAAACTACTAAGTCTGAAAAAGTCACTTTGGATCAGCAAGTTGTTAATTATATATATGCAACCAATTCCCCCTTCCGAACAGTGGAGCCCGAAGAGTTTATCAAGATGATTAAAATGCTAAGACCAGGATATGTTCCACCTAATAGACATCAAATTGGAGGGTCTCTTTTGGATCAAGCCTACGATTCAGTGATTAAGAATTATTCAGAAGAACTTAGTGGGAAAACAGTTTGCATGGCCATGGATGGATGGAGTAATGTCCATAATGAGCCTATAGTATGTACAGTATAACTTTAACAGCGGACAACTGTATTTATCTTGTTGACTCTATAGACACAGAATCAAGACACAGCTGAATATCTGTTGAAATTAGCTGAATGTGCTACAAAAAAGTGTGAAGACAAATTTGGATGCACAGTAAGAAGCTGTGTAACAGATAATGCTGCTAATATGGCAAAAATGAGAAGTGAATTCGGACAAGATAAATACATTATAACATATGGTTGCTCTGCACACCTGTTAAATTTGCTTTCACAAGACCTGCAAATCAAGAACATTAAGGAACACATTACTGAAATCATTAAGTACTTCAGAAATCATCACATCCCAGGATCTTTGTATAGAAGAGCAGGAGGAACAATGCTAGTAATGCCATCAGACACATGATGAAACACAGTGACAGATTCTATTGAATCTTATTTAAAGAACTGGGAGACCCTTGTCAAAGTGTGCAAAGAAAATGTTGAAGACATTGATAAGAAAATTGAAAGGAAAGTTAATGATAAGGCATTAAAAAGAACTGCAGAAGACTATTTAGAGAGACTTAAGCCTATTGCTGTGGCATTGGACTGTGTCCATAGAGAACATACCCTATTAAGTGATGCTGTAGAAATCTGGGTAAAACTGAAAACTGATATTAAGGAGTATTTAACAGATAAGAAGGATATGGATAATTTTGAAAAAAGAATCAAAGTAGCATTGACACCTGCCCATTTTCTAGCTAATGTGATAGATTCAAGGTATCAGGGCAGACATCTGACTCCTGAGCAGCGAGACATTGCAGAACAGTATGTGTGCGAGTCTCTTCCTTGCTTGGTGGCAGTATTTTGCCAATGATATGACAGAAAATGTAATGGATGTTCCTAGGCAATTATTTACAGCTGTTGCATCATCAGCAGGGGTTGAGAGAATTTTTTCCACATATGGATTTGTACTCAATGGTAAGAAATCGCCTAGAACAGGAAAAGGCATCTAAGCTTGTCACAGTACATAAGCATTTCAATGTTCAACTAAGCTAATTTAAATGTTTTGAACTATTTTTGTTGTTTACAGAATGAGAATATTGTGTTGACTTGAAGTTATTACTGGTAATTCTTAATACACTATAATCCTACAAATGTAAGAAAATAAACTTGTTACCAGTATTATTTTTTTTACAAAATGAGAATATTATTCCGTTTACTTGAAGAAGTTAAGTTATTAATTTTTGAAACACTGTAATCCTATGAGAGCATTTATGTTAAATTTCATTATTACGTTTGGATTTGTGCACTCAAATGTAAGATATGTTACCAGTTTTCTTTTATTTTACAAAAAGAATATTATTGTGTTAAATTCCATTGGTACATCTACTGCATAAATATCTTAATGCCATTTTTTTGTTTATTATCCTGAATAAGCTTTGGTTGAAAAATACTGTTTTTATGGTTTAAAAATACTATTTTATTGCAATTAGTAAAAAAAATAAAAAATTCGATTTAAATAAAAAACACCCGGTTTAAATCAAATAAATCGATTTTTTTATTTAAAAAAAAATCATGATTATTTCCAACACATTCGGTGCCGTATTGTATAGTTTCCCCGGAAAAAAAACAGAAAAGAAAAAGAGAATTGATTCAAGTCAAACAAAAAGTACAAATTTAGGAGACGACATAAATGAGATCGGGAAGGAAAAAATGGATTTGCAAACATTCTTCCCCCTCACCCTGGAGATAAAAAGTCGAAAAATATAGCACAGTTCCCTGGGAGAGAAATATACTGTATCTACGAGAGAGAGAGGAAAGAATGAGAGATGAGAAAGAATGGCGAGGAAAATAATATAGACGGAGAGATAAAAGAAAAACAGGAGAGATGAAGGAAAAAGATGAACTTAAGAGACAGAATAATGGATATAAAAAGACAAAGACTAAAATGTGCAGACAAAAGACAACCAGAGATAAAAACGGACTATGAGAATATAAAACACACAGACCAACACAGCGGCATGTAACAGAGAGCATCACAAGATAACAATGAATAATTAACTGCCTCAAGTGACGGTAAAAAAGGTATATTCTGATGAGAGGTGAGGCGGTGTTGTTTGAACACAAGCTTCGGGAGTATGTAAATACTGTGGGAATGCGCTTTGTTGAATATGTTATATCAATAGTGACTGTAAAATGATTCCTGTGATTCCATACGATAGATATATATATATATATATATATATATATATATATATATATATATATATATATATATATATATATATATATATATATATATATGTGTGTGTGTGTGTGTGTGTGTGTGTGTGTACTCGCACATATGTGTACTGCACAATACAGTGAAAATCAAAAGTTCGCTGAAATTCACCAGTCAGCATTATGTAACTGTTAATCTCCACATCCAAGGAAGTACAAATGAGAGTCATTTTATAGTATTATTTATCACTGGAAATAGATATAAAATATTAGAACATTAACACGGATGGAGTAAACAATTACCATTATTCAAATTAAATGAAAGAAAGAAAAAAATGATGCGTAATTAACGGAAAAAAACTGGATAATCGTTAGTATGAAAAACTACTCGAAAAGAAAAGAATATAAAGACAATGTAAAAATACGAAACAAAGATAATACTAATAACATTTATGAATAATAGCAAGAATTAAAAATAAATTTGAGACAAGACAGAAACTGTAAACGAAAAAAGAAAAAATAATTGGAGAAAACTTTCCCCGGTTACTGACACTTCCTCGTCGAGTTGATATTTTATGGTATTTATCTTCTGAAAAAACTCATAAGGAATTTCTGACGGTACAAATTGACAGATAAAAAGATACTTAAGAGACAGATAAAACAGAATAGACACATAGCAAAAAGATAAAAAAACGAACAGACATACAGTACAAAACACCGAAGATTAAAACTAGATACAAAAGGAGACATAGAGAGAAAGAGTTAACAGAGAATACAGAAAAAATGTCTCGTTCAGATATTACGACGACAACTGCACCCATCAGCCCCCCTTGTAGTGTTGATGGGGGAGAGAGAGAGAGAGAGAGAGAGAGAGAGAGAGAGAGAGAGAGAGAGAGAGAGAGTGATAATCCTCTCCAAAAAGAAGAGAGAGATATGTCGAGAGTCAAAGGAAGAGGAAAGGGAATAAACTGACAGAGAAACAGAAGAAGAGAGACAAATAAACGGAGAAAATACAATTAGAGATAAAAATAGAAGGAGAAAGACGAAACATAAAGGGATCGAGAGGAGAGATAGAGGGAGGAAGGGAAAAGAGAAGTACATAAAGAGCAAAAAAAGAGATAAAAGAAGAGAGGAATAGACAGAGTATCGGGGGATAAAGGGAAAAGAGAGAAAAAATGTAAATAGGGAAATATAAGAAAACGGAAAAATAGGATAATTTTTACTTCTGTTGAAAAAAAAAATACACATGTACAGCATTAAGTGACCGAAGCGCGCGCGCACACACACACACACACACACACACACACACACACACACACACACACACACACACACACACACACACACACACACACACACTAAAGGTGAATTTTAGTATCACATAACACCCATAACAGTAATAAAACACTACATGACTACATTACTCCATTGAAACATTCGGATTTACCTGGGACAAAGGTAACGAAGACAATTATACATACTGACACCCCACTGAACTGGATTTAAACGTATTTGTCATTTTTGTCTATTCTTGTGTATGTATTTACCCATCTTTCTACATATATATCAATCTATGTATGTATGTATGTATGTATGTATGTATGTATGAATGTATGTATGTATGTATGTATTGTACGTATACATGACAGAGGATGAGGATACAGTCAAGGAATAAAAATAGATTGAAAACACCTTAGGCCTAAGAGTAAGTACCACAAGTCCTCCCCCACGATGCGACTCCTCACGCCATCACACACAGACGCGCACACTGGGGGTGAGTAGCAGAGTATACTTAATACAAGTAGACGGAGAGTCATTCATCAAAGTGTTCGTACAGCTATTCACAACATACAAACAAAAGCTATAGACCCAGAGAGCAGGAACAGTTGAAGTAATGTTATGGTTATATGTCAGTTCAAAGGAATTCAACGAAGAAAACGAGAAAGCTACAGATTATTTAAACGTATGCCAGTTGTATATACTTCAAGGAATGCAGCGTAGAAAACGGGGAAAGCTACACAATCTTTTTGAAGTTTACCCGTTCTACAGTATATACAATCGTCAAGAATATATTTATCACGTACAGTCAAAAGCCTTAATTTCTAGCCCACCCTGGCCAGAGGGAGAGTTGAATCCAGCGGTCTTTCTGATCGACGACTCACCGTGGCAGCACATACACGAACACAACCCAATATCATGAGACGTTCGACTACCCATCACCACCGGACAGCACCGTCACCTTTTCACACAACTTATTACTTTATTAATACAAAATCTTAGAGAGCCAATATAAATTAGACAAGAACTCCATAACATTTGAAAATGATGAATATATTATAGAAAATGTGGGAGAGTCGAACCAGCTTTAGTTGGTGACACCCCGGCTATCACTTCCTCCCCTGTCCCATAACTGTCTCACACTCTTATTCCCGTCAACACTGTCCCCGTTCTTCCTCTCCTTACTAGGTCATTCTCCAATCCTTTAATTATTGATATGCACACGTGTGTGTGTGTGTGTGTGTGTGTGTGTGTGTGTGTGTGTGTGTGTGAGAGAGAGAGAATGTGTAATGTGTCTGTGTGTTAAGGTAATTAAGACAACTTAAAGTTATCATCTGAAGATGTATATTAATGACACATCAGTTCTCAGTCAGTTCATTACTAGCAGTGATTATGGACTGGTGCTGGATCAAGTAATAGTAATTATTGTTTTACAATGAATAAAATTCCCATAAAAAGAACCATTAGTTATTAAAAAAAGGTGTAAAACCGAAGCCCTAATTTTTAGCCTCCCGTTATAACTAACGCCCCCCGCCCTAGTTAAAAACCCCTTATTTGGTTAAGTTACACACTTCGTGCGTAATTCAACTCATTATTATTATTTTTATTTGGCCAAGTTCTTAGGATCCCTAATGACAAATTCCTTTGTTTACCGTTAGACATCCCATGAACGAGACAGAAGCGGCTACGGCTGGCCACGGAGTGGGCCACCCTGAGGCCTCCCAAGTACGGGCCCGCCATGGCTGGCCAGGAAGGGAGTGGCCAAGCAAGGTAATTACCCTGAGGCCTCCCAAAGACGGGCCTGCTGTGAACCAGCCATGTGCGAGTGGCCAGGCAAGGTGGGACCACCCCGAGGCTGGGAGCCGGGTGTGCCTCGACCTGAGGCCCGACACAACCATACCGTACGTCAGGCCGCGGTGAGGCAGTACACGAGGGGAATTTTGGAAGTTGTATTTATGTTCCATGTAACATATTTATGGTTAATCCACCTGTTATTTAGTGCTGGGTGTATATTTGACATCAATTATGTATATACGAGACTATAGGCGATATAGAGTGAAGGAAGAGCAAGGATAAGACACTTTAAATACAGACAGTTAAACTTAATTCTCCCGAAAATAAAAATATTAAACTATTACAGCGAACTGCGGCAACTCTTGTGTAAAACTCTGCAGGTAATGTTATTAATTACATCCCTGAAGCAGTTAAAATAAAGTTATACATTGTTATTACAACAACACCATTCATTATTTTCACAAGTCGGGTATTTGTTTCACTCACCATGTCAAGCGTCAGCACGCAATGCTCCTCTTGAATGCTCTACTCTCACGTAATGCTCCTCTTGAATGCTCTACTCTCACGTAATGCTCCTCTTGAATGCTCTACTCTCACGTAATGCTCCTCTTGAATGCTCTACTCTCACGTAATGCTCCTCTTGAATGCTCTACTCTCACGTAATGCTCCTCTTGAATGCTCTACTCTCACGTAATGTTCCTCTTGAATGCTCTACTCTCACGTAATGCTCCTCTTGAATGCTCTACTCTCATGGTTATGGCCACGTTCCAAAGTTTGCTTCGCTTACTGAAGCTGTTCGTCTCTGCCACAGTATCAATAAAATAGTTATTTCCAATATGGACTGTTGTTCATATTATTTATTCATTGAATTGTTGTGTGAAAAAGCAACGGTTATGTGTAAACCCTCCCAGTGTTGACTGGTGTTCGAACGTCTCATAATATGTTGGGTTGTGTGGTCGTTCGTGTGTTGTCACGGTGAGCCGTCGCCAGTCGTTCAGAAAGACCGCTGGCTTCAACTCTCCCTCCGGCCAGGGTGGGCTAGAAATTAGGCCTTATGACTGTACATAACCTAACCTAAACAACACTTGGTTCTAATCATCTAAGAGAACAAGAGTGCTTAGAAGTAAGAGATCAATTACAATTTTTCCAGGAAATATTTCAGAGATGTAAATATGATTTACCATTTTGTTTACACTCCACGCAGTTAGTATAGTCTGTTATTATTGTCGTGATAAAGTTTACCCTGACACAGTAGGCGGGCGTAAGAGCTATACTGTACTTCCGCCTCAGTCTGGCTGCACCAATACTATGAAAAAGTTCAAAAGTCAGTGAAGAATGCGTCAAGTTTAAACCATCTCTTCAAACTTTTTACACCGGTATTGGGAGAAATTTTCAGGTGATTTTGTTGGAGTGAGACACGTTAAAAAATATATGACATAAACTTGAGACTGGAGGATTTTACTGACGGATGAATGATGTTTCCCTAGAGCCCGGTAAAGCTGTACAAGACCTAAAAGACGCACACAAAACTTAGGGATGAGAAGGACCTTGGCGGAGATTAATGTTCAAGCTGACAGATTCGCCGCCAATAGAGGTAAGCAACTGGAGGTTAAAAGGCTGAGTGAGATCACATGAAAATCACATAAAAGGAGATTTAAAATGGGCTGGAGAGTCTTTGGAAAAGTAAGTCATATATTCACAAGCTACACATCTCTATAAGGAGGTTCCCAGCCTTTTTTCACACTATAACCCACTTTTGTAAAACATTCAGTGCCACCCACCCCTCCCCCGTCAACTCACGATCACGATGTATAGTTTCATACGACATTGCCTTCAGTATAATGCAATTTATTAAGACAAACAATATTTGCCATTGTGGTATTGACTTTACTATTCTTATGACGCTCAAGGAAAGTTGCAATGTGCTACTTAAGGTATAACATTTACAAAATCTGGGACAAATAAAGAAGATATCTTACTAATATGCAGAACAATGCATATACTGTAGCTGTACTACAGTACTCACAGCTGCTCTGAAACACACTCAAAGGGTTTCTGAACTACAAGCTTCATGTTTTACCCAAATCCAAATGTGAAAGCTGCAATTGTTTCACCTTAGTGCACCAAATTTAATGTACCAACCTCAGTGAGGTTCCTGACCCTGTTTCATAGCCACAAATTTTGCTATCTGTGGGTCTGTGACAAATAGAGCACACCTTAAATCATTCTCAACACGGAGCCTAATGAGTGACTTCAGTTTTATTGCCAGCAAGCTGGAAAAGCTTGACTTGCATAGGTAAACTGGGGTGCATGGGATCAACACACAAAAGGCGTTGTTGCTCAGTTCAGAGAATGGGGAGTGAACCTTTACCCAAAGCTTACTAAGAGCTAGATATCTGAACTCGTCTTTTGCCGATGAATCATGTGTAAGTTCTAGGACTCGTCCTGGAGCTCATTAGAAACATCATTTACCTGGCATTTAAACGGATCTCTTGTCTGAGCCATGATGATTTGTTCTATTTTTTTGCCTGAGAAGTAGCGCTAGAACTCATTACTGAGAGAGTCCAGGTGCTCAGCTACCGCATCTTTAAGCAGCTGGTTGATGGGGTCATCACCAATGATTATGGAGAGCCGGTGGAAGGGGGTCGCATTTCCATCTCAAATATTTTTCTCCCAGAGTTGCCAAGTAAGATGATGACTTTACCTTTACTATCACCTGATCTTCTATGTTGAGAGCCATATCATCTATACGTGACTTGATAATGTTGATGTTGGACAGTGAAATCTGTTTCAGTTTGCTCACCGCATCGTTACTGGGGACGAGTTTGTCATAATAAAGCAGACATTGCTTAATCAGAGTTTCTTTAATTGTATGGGCCTTCTTATACTTGGCTAAATGCAGTGACACGACACATGAAGAAGGTGTAGTGGCCTTGAAATTCTTCTGAAAGATTCTACTGCCATCCAGTCTCAATCTCTTCAAACCTTCGTTTTTCATCTTGATAAAAGAGCGATCCTTTTCACAGCGCCCTGGATGAAATATTCCAAAATGCTGTTTTAGTTCAAATGGCTTCATGGAATCATTTACAAGGACTTTGTGGCAAATAACAAACTACGATACTTGCCTGACGTCCTTCATGGTAAAGGAGAATCCATAGTCAATGAAACTTTCCTGGTAAGATTTCTCATTTCTTCTTCTTTGGTATGTAGCATATTCCAATTAACATTATTTCTGAGGACTTACACCCCCCACCTATGTACCCCTGGTTTATAGGAAAAAGTACAGACCAGTGAGTAGGTGACGCCAGTGTTGACTTATGAAGGAGAATCAGTATACGAACTTAATAGGTACTTGGAGTTGCTCAAAGACGCATACAGGTACAATGAGCCACAATAGGGAAAGGCAGGAAAAGAAATTAATGTCTAATAAATCTATCAATGTAGGATTTATTGGCAAGGCAGTGAGGTGTTAGCAGGAAGACACCCGCAGTGGACCAACAACAGATCTTTTTACTGCATCCTTGAAAATATAAAAACACCCAGGAAAAAATTGAGTAGGTGAAATCAAGAGAGTTGGGAAGGAACAAAAGAGGAAGAAATGACTTAAAACAGAAAAGTGTGGAAGTATTGTGTGTGTGTGTGTGTGTGTGTGTGTGTGTGATAGAATCCAATTTTAGTCGAGGAAAAGAAGCAAAAAAAACATGGCAGTTGAGAACAGGATATTATCCAGTAAACTGCTACCAAAAACTCGTTAATTACATGCAAATGTGAGCGGGAAGCCGTGTTTCACTCATTTTCATTCATTTTCACAAAGTATCGTCATGTAATCCCCGATCAATATTGAAGGGAAGCCCACGTCAGTCTGTGTGCCCCCCCAATTTTGCACACATTAAATTCTGTCACGTAATATTCGGTAAAATGTTCCTCAAGTTTATCCTCTCCAGTGTCTGCCTGTCTGTCCGTCACCTTCAATCATCTCCCTCAAACAGATGAAGGGTGACTGAGAGCAAGACGCGTGTAGAAAGGACAAGACTGAGCTAAGAACTAAGAAAATACAAAGAACCCCACACACAAACCTGAACGAATCATCTTGCACACAATAAACAAAATGAATCTTACCCTCCAAACAACACTTAACATCAGGTCACTGTATTATACCATGTGGAACTCTTTAAACACGCTCTTCTCGCTATAACCTTTAAGTATTCAATTCCTACTTTGCGTTTTCCTCCCCGTGCGAGAGATGGCGGGTGATAAAGTAGTAGTGGAGACACGAGGAAATGAACTGGCTGCCGAGATGTCTTTGCTTCCACCCCATGCGAGAGATGAGGATATAAAATGAGAGTGGAGGTGTCTCAAGTTCTCTTCATGCGAGAGATAGGGAGAAAAAGTGGGTCATGAAACACCTCATCTACACGCCTACCCTCCTGCACCTTCCCTCCTACACCTACCTTCCTTCCCTCCCACACCTACCCTCCTGCCCCTACCCTCCTGCACCTACCCTCCTGCCCCTACCCTCCTGCCCTACCCTCCTGCACCTACCCTCCTGCACCTTCCCTCCTACACCTACCTTCCTTCCCTCCCACACCTACCCTCCTGCCCCTACCCTCCTGCACCTACCCTCCTTCTCTCCTACACCTAACCTCCTTCCCTCCCACACCTACCCTCCTTCGCTCCTACACCTACCCTCCTTGCCCCCTGCACCTACCCTGCTTGCCCCCTGCACCTAAGTTAAGTTAAGTTAAGTTAAGTTAAAGTTAAGTTAAGTTAAGTTAAAGTTAAGTTAGGTAATTTTAAATAGACCATAAGTTTAACGTCGAAAATAATTAATGAGTAACTGAATCTAAACAAAATACAAATACAAGGGAACAGAAGCGGCGAGAGATTAATAGCCACCTGAAGATATTTTTCTATCATTAACATCAACGTTATCATTATTATCATTATCAATATCATTATCATTTCCTTATCAATATCATCATGAGCATCATTATCCACACACATTATTATCATCACCATCATCAGCGGCTTCACCCCTCCTCTATACTGTATCGAGGTGGTGTAAGTGTCAAGACTACACACTTCCACCACCTCCTAAGACATTCCTAGCCTGATAAGCCTCTCCAATACCCTTGATTCTATCCCTCCATCTGGTAGTTTGTCTCCTGCGGTATTGTCCTGTGTCTTGGGATGTAGTGGCGAGCGTTTCTATACAATATTACGTATTTCCTATTCCCTATTATGTATACTGTAATAAACTGTGTAGTGTAGTTCCCCATGTCTTAGATCCAGCGCTGTGTGTGTGTGTGTGTGTGTGTGCGCGACTGTAGTAATGAGCTGTGTGTATTTCCCTATTGATGTTTAAATTTAATTTCATGTGATCTACTCCACTGTCACCTGAGACTTGATAAATTCCACACGTATCTTGGCATAGAGTCTAGCAAGGTTCATCACTAGTTCTCAATGTCTTCACCTTTGACCCACATTTTGATGCCTGCACCGAAGAGGTTGATTTGGGGTTATAAAAGTCTTCTTTGTGTATATATTTCCTTTGATGATGGACCTGTGATTTTTAATGGGAGTTTAAATCAGGGGAATTTCCTGCCCACTTGAGCATTTTTATATTCCTGTTTTGAAAGGTGGGAGAGGTAGAAGGAGAGGAGTGGGAGAGGTAAAAAGAGGGATGTGGGAGAAGTATAAGAAGAGGGGTGGGAAGAAAAAGAGGGATGTGGGAGAAGTAGAAGGAGAGGGGTGGGAGACGTAGGAAGAGAGGGGAGGGAGAGGTGGAAGGAAAGGGGTTGGTGAAGAAAGGAGGAGGCAGGGAGGGAGGGAGGGAAAAGGAAGGGGGGGCAGGAGAAAAAGAGGGGGTGATGAGTAGGTGAAGGGGAGATGGGGGGGGAACAGAGCCCCAGGAAGGCTAACTGTATTTTGATGTATCCCTCAAAATGTTTACATCGATATGTTTTCTTTTGTTGCGCTGTACACAAACAAAGAAATGACTATCGAAAAATAGTTCCCAAGCATATGTATTTGTGTTGAGAGAGAAGCGCTGTAAAATAGGCTCGAAATTATTGGCAAGAGCTTTTAAAAGATCTGAGAATGTGTCGATAGAGTGGATGGATATCTTCCTGCCGGTGCTGTACAAGAA
Organism: Homarus americanus; assembly: GCF_018991925.1. NCBI lineage: Eukaryota > Metazoa > Arthropoda > Malacostraca > Decapoda > Nephropidae > Homarus > Homarus americanus. The sequence continues at coordinate 11,111,188 of NW_024737068.1, forward strand.
GCAATCTCGGGCAAAGCTTAACTGATACTGCTCTTAGTATTGTTATTGGTCGTGCTTGTGCGTATAAAACCCTGCCACACCGCCGCCTAGTCTTACCACATCCACAACTTGGACACAAACACAGTGGTACTAAGAGCTCTCAAGTGTTAAGAAGACGAACTGAGTAACAAAATTAGTGTTACCAAAACTTTAATAGTTATTTGTCGACCCAACCACACAGTTACCAGAACCACAGTGATACGAAACACAGTTACCATAATCATTTACTAACATCGAATAGTTTTATCAACATCACAGTGTTACCAAAATTAATTATCAAAAGTAGAAGTTTACCAAAACCACTGTTGCCAAAACCTGAGTTCGAGTCATGAAAACCATTGTTAATCAAACCTACAGCGTTACTAAGGCCACAGCAACGACACAACCAACCACAGCAACGACACAACCACAGCAACAACACAACCAACCACAGCAACGACACAACCACAGCAACAACACAACCAACCACAGCAACGACACAACCACAGCCAACAATACTTACACTCTTTATAGGCAAACCCGGATATAGGGACATAAAATGGTGAAAAGAAGTAATATATGAGAATAATAACTCACATGAAGAACAATGATAAAGGCGTGAATATAACGTTAAAAAGTGTGTGTGTGTGTGTGTGTGTGTGTGTGTGTGTGTGTGTGTGTGTGTGTGTACTAAAACCAATTACCTCCACTAAGGGACAGATAGCATCATACTAGGGCAGGGCGCTCACGACCCCCCTTCACACCTCTACCAGATGACAAAAAAGCTACTTCAATTCACAAGGGGTCTGAAGAAGGTGGTGAAGCAGACGCCTTGTTGTAGCACTCGTCTCTACTGCCTACTTGTGTGCTTTATCGAGTGTAGATAAGTGTTAGTGCCTTAAAATATCGAGATGCAAGACGTGGGTTTGACTCCAGTATGGGGGAATTCTCGTTACATTATTTGAGGTAATGTCTAACCTTAACCTAACTTAACCTAATCTACCATAATTTAACCCAACCTATTCTACATCATCGTAACATAACCTGACTTAACCTAACTCAACTTAATCTAACTGAATCTAACCTAACTCAACTTAATCTAACTGAATCTAACCTAACTTAACCTACCCTAACTTAACCCAACATACCTAATTTAAATCAACCTAACCTAACCTAAACTAACTTAACCTACCATAACTCATCCTAAAATAATTCAACCTAACCTAACTCAAAATAACATAAACTAACACAACAAACTATAAACTAACATGACATAAACTAATCTACCCAAACCTAATCTAGCCCCAACATAACCAAATATAGCCTAATAAAAGTAATATATGGTAAAGTTTAACATAGCAAAGACCATCTTACATAAAATAGCCTGAACAATTCTAACACATAAACATTATATACTTCCCACTGAGTTAATTCCGTTTTATAACTCAAATACACAACTCGAATATATACTTAAACATACATAATACTTCTATATTGTCTTATAATGTATTTCTTCATCCGTATGTATTTATTTTATTTTATTAAGTAATAATTTTTTGTAATGTTGGTTTTATGATAAATGTATAATTCTTAGTTATCAATATTATCAGAAATTTCAGCATCAAACAAAATAAAAATGAATAGTATCTTTTATTCTCAATCTGATTTTCTTTCTCTGTTATCCTCTCTCTCTCTCTCTCTCTCTCTCTCTCTCTCTCTCTCTCTCTCTCTCTCATCCACAGAAAAATAAACCAAACCCACAACTCAGTAAAAAAGAGAGAGAGAGAGAGAAAAAAAGAGAGAAAGAACAAGAGAACATCGCACTAGCCTCCCATTTTCTATACCACACTATGCAATTTTATGGGGAACTATATCGTCCATTTGTCATTATAAAACCTGGGGAGAGTTTTCCTCGGCCGTTCCCAGCTGCCTGAGACAAGAAAGAGAGTTCCTTCATCATTCTTTATTACAGTATTCTCCCAGTCAACTCTTTTCCTTCCCTCTCTTTTTTTTCTCCTCTTCTCTCTTTCTCTTTCCGTTTTTCTCAATGTCTGAATTTCATATTATGTTTCTCTAGCAGTCTCTCTCAGTGTTTAATGTTTCCTTTCTCTCTCTCTTTATCTCACTGTCTTTCTCTTTATTTATCTCTTTCTTCGTCTATCTTTCTCTTTGTCTATCTTTCTTTATCTCTGTATCTTTCTCTCTCTTTCTTCGTCTATCTCTCTCTTTGTCTATCTTTCTCTCTCTCTGTATCTTTCTCTCTCTTTGTCCATCTTTCTCTCTCTCTGTATCTTTCTCTCTCTTTGTCTATCTTTCTCTCTCTCTTTGTCTATTTTTCGCTCACTGTCATTATCCCAATTTACCTCTCTCTCTCTCTCCGTCTTTGTCATTATCTCTATCTCTCTCTCTCTCTACCCTCAAAATCCTCTTCTTGCTCTTCCTCCTCTATCACTTTTATTTTTATTTTTAACTTTCTACTTATTCTTATCATCGAACCATCATTCACTTTTTTTCAATCTCCTCTTATCTATTTCATCTATTTTTTTTTACTGATTTACTGTTTCTCCTCTTTCACCTTATTTTCCTCCTTCCCCTCCTCTTCTCCCTTACTTCCCTCATATTACCCTAACTCACTCATACTCCCCTCACTTCTCCCTTACCACCCCTTCCCTCATTCTGTCTGTCTGTCTGTGTCTAAAAATACTAATAATAAGTAAAGGTAAAAAGATATACTGTATTGGTAAAAGGTAATATCACCTGTCGCCTCGCTATTTATATATAAAACCCGTATTAATCCCAGCACCTGCCTTCCTTTTTCGCATTTCCCTCTCAATGTCTGTCTGATTTTTCTGTCTGTCTCAATACTTCTTTTATAATTGGCTGTAAGTTTGTTTGATTTTAAGTCTGCACGTTTGTATGTATGTCTCTATGTCTGTATTTCTCCAAGTGTGTATGTCTGTGTGTATGACTTTCTGTAAATGTGTATGTCTGTATTTCTGTAGGTGTGTATGTCTGTATTACTGTATATCTATATCTACGTATACCTGATACATGGTGAATATTTCAACTATTCATTCCATAAATCTATATCTTTTCCATTCATGTATTTAGAAGTAGTTTACAATATATGAATAACAAATGGTAATCATCTGCCATTATAACCAAGCAGTGTAAGATACATGTAAACTTAATGTTGGCTATAGGAATGGCAATGCATGCTTCTATATGACTGTTATTATTGTTGTTATTATTATTATTATTATTATTTTTATTATTATTATTATTTATTACAGTATTATTATTATTTATTACAATATTATTATTATTATTGTTGTTGTTCTCGTTAAAAATCTAAGTGCAGAACCTATTTCACAGAACCATTTCCAACAACTGTCCTGAATATAAAAGGAAAATTTTACACTGATATAAGAAAAAATAAAAACAACTTGGCTTTTGTTTTGTATCTACACTGTTATGGAAAATAATAATGAATCGCGTTTCACACACACACACACACACACACACACACACACACACACACACACACACACACACATTTTATAAACAGACGTTGAAATATACAAAAATTTAGAATTATTTCACTATGTAAGATGTCTGCTCAGGAGAAAGATATAAAAAGCAGTCATGTGTTTAGCTGTAATTCCTAACCATGTCACGTAAGTAGTATTAAAAATATGTGTGTGTGTGTGTGTGTGTGTGTGTGTGTGTGTGTGTGTGTGTGTGTGTGTGTGTGTGTGTGTGTGTGTGTGTGTGTGAGGCAGGAGAGTGAATGAAGTGACACAAACTAACAAGAGAAAAGTTCATGTTTAAACACACGAGAGTTGAGTGTAAAACTTAACCACACTCTACATTACTCCTGGCTCACTCATGCACTCATTTACACACTCACTCAGTCTCGCACTCACTTTCACTCGCCCAATCATTCATCCGTGCACTCACCCTCTAACGCACTCACTCACGTACTTCCACTCAATGACTGATAGATTAACTGACCATTAACTGCGTTTTTTATTAACTGACTGACTCTAATCTGAGTGACTGACTGATTAACTGACTAAATGATTAATAGGCTGATAGAATGGCCGACTGACTGTAACTGACAGAATGATTGATTGATTGATAGGCTGACGGAGTGACTGATTGACTAACTGACTGCTGATGAGGTTAATAGTTGTGGTGACTACAGGTAAGTATCTGAGAGGCAGGGAGGAAAACAGTGACAGGAGTAAGGCCATGGAATTACGACTAAAAAAGTAGAAATATCAGAGAGAGAGAGAGAGAGAGAGAGAGAGAGAGAGAGAGAGAGAGAGAGAGAGGTTTGACTTTCAATTTCTATCTCTATCCCTCTCTTTCTCTCTCTCTCTCTCTCTCTACATTTCCGTTGTATATTTTTCTTTCATATCGGTCTCCTTTCTTTCTCTCATTCTTTATTATTATAAGTTTAGAAGAAAAAGAAAACGATGGAGTATAAAAAAAAACAGTTATGTGAGAAGTAAAGAAAATGGATTTGCATAATGGGAAACTAAAATGCTTGTTAGAATTTTCACAGGTACAAGAATGTAACGAGTGTTGGCCATTGAAGGTGAAAGTGGTTAAGGGTGAAAGTGGTTAAGGGTGAAAGTAGCTAAGAGTGAAAGTGGTTAAGGGTGAAAGTGGTTAAGGGTGATAGTAGTTAAGGGTGAAAGTAGTTAAGGGTAATAGTGGTTAAGGGTGAAAGTGGTTAAGGGTGAAAGTGGTTAAGGGTGAAAGTAGCTAAGGGTGAAAGTGGTTAAGGGTGAAAGTGGTTAAAGGTAATAGTGGTTAAGGGTGAAAGTGGTTAAGGGTGAAAGTGGTTAAGGGTAAAAGCGGTTAAGGGTGGTGCGTGGTTAAGGGTGAAAAGTGGTTAAGGGTGAAAGTGGTTAAGGGTGAAAAGAAGCAAGGTGAAAGTGGTTATGGGTGAAAATGGTTAAAGGTGAAAGTAGAAGCAAGGGTGAAAGTGGTTATGCGAAAGTGGTTAAAGGTAATAGTGGTTAAGGGTGAAAGTGGTTAAGGGTGAAAGTAGCTAAGGGTGAAAGAAGCTAAAGGTGAAAGTGGTTAAGGGTGAAAGTGGTTAAAGGTGAAAGTAGCTAAGGGTGAAAGTGGTTAAGGGTAATAGTGGTTAAGGGTGAAAGTGGTTACGGGTAATAGTGGTTAAGGGTGAAAGTGGTTAAGGGTAATAGTGGTTAAGGGTGAAAGTGGTTAAGGGTAATAGTGGTTAAGGGTGAAAGTGGTTAATGGTAAAAGTGATTACTAGGATATATATATATATATATATATATATATATATATATATATATATATATATATATACACACAGTACATGAAAGTTTAGCGAAGAATAATATGGAACGAGTCTATTACTGCCTTTATAGATGACAACACTAATGGGTGAACCAGAAGAAAAGGTTAGTGGATGAATTTGGATGAAAGTGTAATAGGAGAAAGTTGATAGTGAATGGGAAGGAAAGAGGAATAATGGAACTAACAGATAAGGGAGATAGAGACAGATATATCGTAGCTTGAATGAAGACAAAATGGAGCAAGTGGATTGTTTCAGTTATCAGGGAGTGGACCGTGGACACAGCAAATGAAACAATAAGAGATGAAACACAGAGTAACGGAAGGAAACAAAGGTGAGAAAAAGAGTTAAAGATGGGAACGTACTGAGGAGTTGCTGTACCGACTGAGATGTTTGGATCTGGGTACAAGAAGAAAAAGATGCAAACTAGAGGAGAGAGAAATGATGTGTGTGTGTGTGTGTGTAGGGGCGATACAGATATAAGTTTATGGAGGGAAAGACTGTTATCGTATTGTTGAGGGATGGGAGGCAGGGTGGAGAGGGGAAGGCCCAGGAAGGAGATAGGGTGAAGGAAGCACTAGAAGTGAAGGGGATGATTACTCAGGAAACAGTAGTGAATGAGTCGAGAGTATGGCGCCGAGCTTCAGTGTGGTCGGGGAGGACAAGCTGCTAGAGCAGTGGTTCTTAACCTTTTTTGAGTCACGGACCCCTATGAGAAGCTAGTGAAAGCTATGGACCCCCTCCTTAGAAAAATGCACATAAGCACATAAACACAACTTTGCATGTAATGAATATACTTTATTTTATTGAAAATTCATTGCCTCATACAGTGTATGACATACACAAAGTATGAATAAAGTCAACAATCTTAACAAAGAATTATGTTTCACACTTTTTTATGCAAAAATTAATAGCCACTCCATACAAAAATGAAATACAATCATCTTGTGCAAATTAAACAAAACAAAACTTTAATTCTGCTCAAAGTTCATTTCAATGAGAAGGTTGTTGTTGTTTGGCTTGAAGATAAATGTTAAATTTTTATCTGACCTTCACGGACCCCCTGAAGCCCATCCATGGACCCCTTGGGGGTCCATGGACCCCAGGTTAAGAACCCCTGTGCTAGAGGGTGACGCTAGCTTGTGTGATGCGACGGGGACTAAGCCAGGTTTACATTAGCAAGAAAAAACGAATGAAAGATAAAACGTGATTATTTTTAAGTGAGAAATTGCCTGAAAATTTAAAGTATGAACAGAATATATATGTTGATAACCACAAGGAAACAAGAAAACACGAAGTTCCCAGCGCTTTAGTGTAATTCACATCTTCAGGGGAAATATTATCATCTACATACTTATTTCCTTCTCGCTCTCTCACCAACCCTCCCCATTCCTCTTATTTTCCCCCAAATGAGGACCTATTCCACAAGTCTCTTATGACTTACTTCATGTATGATATACGTAGTCTTATACACGTTACTCTGGCAATGTGTGCCAGTTATTGCCCAGCTGGCGGCCCCGGGTGTTGTGTTATAAGTTTTTGGTTAGTGTGTCGTCTTATTACGAGTTGGTCTGGTGCTCTTTTGAGGACGTGGTTATATGTCCTTTATTGTAACTTCTTGTATATTTAATACTTTGTCTCGGGGCCGCCACACGAGTGTCACATTATGCCGTGAGGCAAAAACTTGAAGTGCGTCAAAGACAACTGAAGTTAGCGTCAACTACAGCGTGGGCAGCGTACCAGAATTGTGACCAAATTATCTGGTATAAGCAAGTCATGATACACAGTGATTACCGACCCTCCCTCCCTCCCTCCCTGCGGTACGAGGTTACTGACAGTGACACAATTCAAGACAATTGCGGTGAAGGATATTAGCGGCGGGTTGTTACAAAGTTGCCGACGTACCATCCTCCGCCTCATAGACTTGTCAGGTGGGTCTGTGTCCTGACCCAATAAGAGTAAACAACTTTATGAGAGCGGACTTTTGTGTGGGAAAGGAATAACATTATCACAGTTTGGGATGGATACACCATTAAGCCTTTCTTAGTAGTGAGAGCCAGGCCACCGGTGTCCATAACGAGAAACAAGAGTATCATTGTGAAGGCCATCAAGAGGTGAGGTATGACAAGAGTCGTGTTATGTTGAACTACAGGAAATTGTTCTGGATTAAGGGAGGAGAGGACCTCAAAGACAGATTGAGACTTACACACATTCACTCTGTTTAATTTCCTCTGGAGGGGAAAAAAACCCGCCTAAAAGACTCCATGTAATTCACTACAGGCAACATCTGACCCAGGTGAGAAGAGAGCGCATCCCAGGCTCCCTTCAAGCAGGAGGGCGATGGACAATCAAAGAGAAAAGTCGTGTCGCGGTTTTGTCCGAAGATTAAATATAACTCGTGAAACATTATGAGAGCCCCCTACCACAAGGCAGAGTGCACCAAAAGTTTAGCTCTTCGGCATATGTTTTCACCAAATTTTACGACACGACTTTTGTCTTTCATTGTACAGTCGGTTAAGAGAAGACTAGGTTTATGGACCCCAGAGTTAAGTGTTACAGATGGAGAGGTGGATCCCTTTAGCTGTGTGAGGGAAGGACAAAGATACACCCAAGGGAGGAGGGTCGAGATCAACGTCTACACCCACCTGACACACTGACAACGAGGTGTAGAGTAACAACACCCGGATGAAATAGAGCTACATCAGGGACGAGGGAGGTTCTGATGACATTAAAAGAATAAGTGGCAAGGTAAGGGGAGAGAAGACACCTGACACTGAAGTGAATATTTTCTCAACACAGGAAGATCAACTTCAGTTTCCATGTTAGCTATCCTGGTGATACAGTCGAGAGTTAGGTTAGGTTAGGTTAGGTTACGTTTGGTTAGGTTAGGCTTCATTAGATAAGATTAGGTGATGATAGGTTGTTAGATTATATCAGATTAGCAAGGGTTAGGTTAAGTTCATTAGGTTAATTTAAATAAGATCAAATTCGATAAGGTTAAGTCTGATTAGCTTTGGTTAGGTTATAATTTCAAGAGCATCTCAGCATCTTTCTAGCAGTTGGTGGAGGGCAAAAGAGAGAGAGAGAGAGAGAGAGAGAGAGAGAGAGAGAGAGAGAGAGAGAGAGAGAGAGAGAGAGAGAGAGAGACTGACAATAACAAAGGGTGCTGGAAGAGATAATTGCAAGATGACATAAAAAATAATAAAAAAGACAAACAATCAACTAAAATATATAAAAAACAAATAATAAACAAGATGGGAATAAGTAAATAATTCAAATAATAACTGGAGTAATATTCAATAATTAGAATAAATAAAGAAAATAAACGTAATGAAAGAATGAAACCTAAAAATATTACAAAAAATAAAGAATTAACATATTTGATAACAGAAAAAAATAAACAAGTAGAATATGATAAACAAACGAACTATAATGAATGAATTAAATTGAATAAAGAAAGGAATAACAGAGAACTGATAAAAGAGGGAGATAGAAACTGGATAAAAGTGAGAGGAAATGGAAAACGAAGAGAGAAAAACTTCATAAAGGAAATGAAAAAAAGGAAAATAAGAAAAGGTGATAAAGGGAAGTAAGAGACAGAACTAAACACATGATAACTGATAATAAACGAAGAATGAGACAAAATAAGACAGAATCTAAATAAAAATTAATAAATAAATATAAAAGATTTGTTATATCTTATTTATTCTTTACTTAGTCTTAATTATCATATTGTTAAACAAGTCTTATTTATTGTATATATTTCACCTTTATTCCACTAGTCAAAATTTTTTCTATGTTACCTATATTTTGGTGTCTATAATAATGGTAATTTATATGTTTACTTAACCCACCATATTTTCTTCATTAAAAATTGGAACCTAACCTAACGTATACTGTCATGTCTAACCTGACCTACCCTCGCCTACTTTAACCTAACCTAACCTAGACTACTTTAACCTAGCCTAACCTCGCCTAATTTAACCTAACCTAACCTAAGCTCCATCTCTCCTCTTCTCTTTCTGTCAATCTTTCTCTTCCCCTTCTTTCTTTTTCATTCGCATCATTTCTCTCTTTCTCTCTCCATGTCTTGTACCATCCTTTCACCCTTCAGGAGACATCACTACCCATTTCCATTCACCTCATCTCATCTCATCTCTCTCTCTCTCTCTCTCTCTCTCTCTCTCTCTCACTCTCACCCTTCAGGAAACATCACTACCCAGAAACAAACTTGCCAGCCAGAAGTGTCTAACAACTCTCTGGGTCACAGTGACGGATGCTGCTAGTTGAAAGACAGTCCGTGAGGTGTGAAGCCTGATTGAAAAACTACTGCAATAAATCGACTGTTTGGGAGTGTTGCCGAGTCTGTTGCAATGTTGCACTCCAGTTGAGAATATTAGCAAGAGGTGGTATTAGACAGAGAGTAACAGGGGGATGGATGGATGGATGGATGGATGGATGGATGGATATGTATATGGATGAGATAAGATGGGTGGATGTAGGGGAATGGGCGAGAGAAATTATGGAAATAATTAGGGAGGAATGTGGAAAGAAGGGAGAGAAGAAACACAGGGAAGGAGAAAAAATGAGAGAGAAAGAGAAAAAGAAAGAGATGAAAGGAAAGATAAACATAAAAGGGGCAAAGAAGAAAAAGACAAAGGAGGGGTGAAGTAGGAAAGAAACAAAAAGGAAGAAGGAGAGAAACGGAAGAAGAGGGAGAGAAGAACGCGAGAAGAGGGAGGAGAAGAACGCGAGAAGGAGAAGAGATCAAGAAAAGCGACCCCAGGCAATAAGTGGTTCCTATAACAGGTGCTCAGGCCATAAACAAACAGACCTCTAGTATTACCACCCGACAACCATAACACACAAGCCTTATAAATAAATGTCCTGTCAATATAACTATCACTGGTGTACCACGAGCACGAACTCAAATGACTACTTACTTTTTTTATTTTTAACTATATATACCTGTACTGTTTACATGTTAAGTCTATAGAATATATGTACCAGTATATTTGTATTATCCGTGTATATATGTATGAAGTATATGTACCAGTATATTTGTATTATCCGTGTATATATGTATGAACCAGTATGTGTGAATATATTTGTCGTCTTGGCACTTTCTTGTCATTTTCTTCACTTGTCTAGCATCCCATTTACTCTCCTATATCCTCTTTCTATTTTTATTTAATATTATTCTTCCTCTCTCTCTCTCTCTCTCTCTCTCTCTCTCTCTCTCTCCCACACACTATTCCACTATCACTAATTCACCTTTTCTTCCCCACCTTAATAAGACTATTACTCTTTTCCCCGGCGCCTATAATCAGGAAAAGAAAAATATTGAGACAGAAAATTCAGGTTCAACCAATTTTTTTAGGAAGACTATGAACATTTTTTTGTCTCTGGGGAAAAATAAGAAGCGTGTTTCTCACCCATTAATTTATGTTTCCTAACCCCCAAAAAAAAATAAATAAATAAATAAATAAAATAAATAAAAGTAAATACGAAAATACAAAAATAAAATAAAGTCGATACTAATTGGTTATGAAACACTCTCTACCGTAACACATTTTCAGCCCTCAATATTACTGGATGTTAATGTACTAAAAAAAAAAAAAAAAAACTAATTCTATAAATATCAAGTAAAAATCGGAGGTATTAAATTTCTGTATAAACGAAATGGATAAAAAAAAATAGTATCTATTCATGTTTAGTTAAACTCTGAACTTTTCACTCTCTCTCTATATAAACGTTAAAATCTGGTCATTTAAATCTGGACGCTTCAGTTAAAGTGGCTTATCTACGATACAGGAGGAACACTTCATTTAAGCTGACTAACTTGAAACGAAGAGAGAGAGAGAGAGAGAGATAGGGGAATAAGAAAGACATAAATACGAATAATAAGAAAAAAAAAGAGAAAACGGAATAGTAAAAAAGTGAGTGAGTGAGTGAGTGAGTGAGTGAGTGAGTGAGTGAGCGTGTGTAATCTATATATACCGTATACGTATGAAATAGAGACGTGACCCCTTACACTCACCATAAAAAACGACACCACACAACAGCAGCTAACGGGACCATATATCTGCAACGTTCTCTCCTCGTCTGTGTCATTCTTCCCTCTTCTCTTCCCATCATTTTCTTTTACTCCTACGATTTCTCTTCCTCCCTGTCCAGCCCCCCCCTCTCTCTCTCTCTTTTTCCACTCCCTTTCTCTCTGCCTTTCTCCCCATCTATCTTTCTGGGTATCGGTTTGTCTTTCTTTTCCTTATATTCTTACTTGTTTTATCTCAATTTTCTTCTAGTCATCTCTTTTATTCTCTCTCTTTCACCTTATCAACCTCCTTTTGTGTATATTTCTCTCTCTTTCCTCAGCCTTTCTCTCCCTCTTTCTACATATACTCGCTTTCTCTCTCCATTTATATCTTTCCCACACTTTCTCTTTTCCCATCTCTTCATCTCTCTCTCTCTCTCTCTTTTTCTCTTTACCCCTCCAGTCTTCACCAAACACCCCACCCCCCCCTACCCCGGATTCGGTTTCATTTCAGGCCCCTTCACAGCTAAACACAATGGATCCAGGCGCTTGAGCATCACACACAACACCTAAATGAATCCACAACAACCGAACCTTTCCGCATTTCCTTTCCGCTCCATACACCAGTGCACACACACATCGTTTTCTCGATTTTTGCTGCACCATATTTCCGGACACGACCCTATGAATTTGTACGTATTTTCCCCAGTGTGGTTGTAGCCTGGGTGGTACGTATTTAGGTAATTTTGTGGATTTGGCCCGAGCAGATATTCAGTCTCGATGTATTTTGGATCTACGGTTTATCAGGAGGTCTTCGAAGGATTATGCCACGAGTTGTATTTTCATTCCTATAAAGATATCAAGAAAGGTCTATCGGATATCCAAAGCCCATGAGGATATACAAATAAGTACAGATATATCTAAATTTCCACACGTTATCCCGTCCGTATATCGATATCTTAGATTATTTCTGGCTCGGTAACGTTAATTTACGGATATATTAAAAAAAAATGGATATTCCGAATTTCTGAAAATGTAATTAGTACAGAGATATCCCCTTTTCCGTGCTGTTCCGGCCTATTTACGGATATTCCAAGAGGTTGTGTTGATATCGGAGGACCGTGATGGTGGAGATGAGTGGAGAGAGGTAAGGATCGCTTAACACCACATGTTGCTTCCCTTGCCCAAGCTGTGGCTGCCGGGATGGATCACCTACCGTTATTTAGACGTGGAGAGGAGGGGGAAGGAGCGAGAGAAGAGGAGGGATGAAAAGAAAGAAGGGAGAAGGTAAAAATGGAAAGAGGATGATAGTCAAAAGAGAGAGAGAGAGAGAGAGAGAGGGGGGAGTGGAGGAAAGGTAAGGAAGGAGCGAGAGAGGAACAGGAGATGAAAAGGTAAAAGGTAGAAGGTAAATATGGAAAGATGATGGGTAGAGAGAGAGAGAGAGAGAGAGAGAGAGAGAGAGAGAGAGAGAGAGAGAGAGAGAGAGAGAGAGAGAGAGAGAGAGAGAGAGAGAGAGAGCCAACACACCAACAAAACAGAAGCGCTCGGAAACTCGATAATACAAACACGAACAACACATCCAGCTCTAGTGTGCCCGACACACACACACAACTACCCTCCCAGGTGTACACACACACACACACACACACACACACAAGGCTCTCTGAGAGGTGTGCAAGGATACCATTCAACAACCACTTTGCTGCCATTAACACAAAGGACACGGACACAGTGATCTGTGTGATATGTGTGTGTGTGTGTGTGTGTGTGTGTGTGTGTGTGTGTGTGTGTGTGTGTGTGTGTGTGTGTGTGTGTGTGTGTGTGTGTGTGTGTGTGTGTGTGTGTGTGTGTGTGTGTGTGTGTGTGTGTGTGTGTGTGTGTGTGTGTGTGTGTGTGTGTGTGTGTGTGTGTGTGTGTGTGTGTGTGTGTGTGTGTGTGTGTGTGTGTGTGTGTGTGTGTGTGTGTGTGTGTGTGTGTGTGTGTGTGTGTGTGTGTGTGTGTGTGTGTGTGTGTGTGTGTGTGTGTGTGTGTGTGTGTGTGTGTGTGTGTGTGTGTGTGTGTGTGTGTGTGTGTGTGTGTGTGTGTGTGTGTGTGTGTGTGTGTGTGTGTGTGTGTGTGTGTGTGTGTGTGTGTGTGTGTGTGTGTGTGTGTGTGTGTGTGTGTGTGTGTGTGTGTGTGTGTGTGTGTGTGTGTGTGTGTGTGTGTGTGTGTGTGTGTGTGTGTGTGTGTGTGTGTGTGTGTGTGTGTGTGTGTGTGTGTGTGTGTGTGTGTGTGTGTGTGTGTGTGTGTGTGTGTGTGTGTGTGTGTGTGTGTGTGTGTGTGTGTGTTTTGATGTGTTTGTGGCTGTCTGTCAATGATTTGAATTACTCTGTTTTGGTTGGCCTTTACATATGCGGGTATAATTATAAGCATGATTAGGTATGTTTATGGGTGTTTGATGTATGTGTGTGGATGTATGGAAGTGGGTGCTTGGATGTGTGCTGATGTGCTTGTGGGTGTTTGTCGATGATTCATAAAATGGTCTGTTTCTTGAAGTTTATTGGTGTGTGTGTGTGAGTACTACTGCTACCACCACCACCAATAATGATAATAATGATAATAATAATAATAATAATAATAATAATAATAATAATAATAATAATAATAATAATAATAATAATAGTTTCCTGATAAATACAGTAGCTAAAATCTGTCAAAAGGTCTTTTAACAAAAACATTTAGTAGATACAAGAAAAACAAAAAATATAAATAACATGGGATGAATCCACAAGTTATTTACTAATGGTTGATGATTTTAACAATGGTTGGGATGGGTCTGTTTCTGCAGTGTTCAGTACGAGGTCGTAAGCACTGGAGTCAAACAACAATTCGTGAATGAGAAACTTGAGGTGGCAGGCAGTGGCGGTACGAGTATACATGATGCACCAGACACATGATGATGAACAGAGAGAACCGGGAAGACCAGTGTACCGAGTTTCTCCTGACAGGTGGTGTGATAAAGCTAGAGAAGTCTTGCACGCCTTTGTCTGCACTTTCTCTAGAGATATTTGTTGTGTAACAGTTGAAGTTATAATGTTACTACTGCACTTCAACAACTAAGATCTATAAGCCCGGTTTGTCATGTGTATTAACGCCGAGGAGCTTGGTGGAACTGGAGGGTGTTGGGACCCGTTGATGGGAGGAGGTGGAGCATAGTCGAAAGGGAGGTTAATGTGCATAACTGTGGTCTTGGCATGGTTGATGGTGACATGACTGATGGCGGTCCATTTCTAAACAGTTCATTATGTCCTGGAGAATGATGTAGTTAGGAGCCGTGTTGCTGACAGTGATGCAATTGGTGAAATCATCAATATAAATTCAGCGAACGGGAGTGTAGTTCAGGATATCGTTTCTGAGGATGAGGAAGTATAGAGAACCCATTCTAGTACCCTGGGGGACGCCGCAGGTGAGTGACTGAGAGGTGGAGACTGCCCCTCAGACATGTTCTGTGTAGCTTGGCGGTATTCACTAAGGATGTCTGTGAACCATGAAATGAGACTTCTCCGAATCCCGTGTCTATGGCTTTGTTGATAGTTGTATTGTGATTGACTGTCTCGTGTGTGTGTGTGTGTGTGTGTGTGTGTGTGTGCTTAGCAAAGTGCGTTAGTTTTGAAATATGTCTGTGGGTAAGTTTGTACGTGCTCAGAAATATTTGGTTGTTAGGAAATGTGCGGATGTTTGGAGGCGTATTATAAGATAGATATATTTGTAGTTGTCTGGCAGTGGGATTTTTATTGCATGTATGGATACGTTTGGTGTTTGCAAGTGTGTGCGTTTGGATGTGTTCGTTGGTGTTTATAAGTGTTTGAATATATGGTAGTGTGCTGTTGTTTAAAACGTATGTTTGATGAGTTATTGAAGGAGTATGTTTGAATATGTTGGCGTGCGTCTGGAAACGTAGAGGGCGCGTTTAAAGATGTTCTGGGTGGTTAAAGGCAAAAAAATAGATAATAAAAGTAGTAAACTGAAAGACGTCATATTAAAGAAGAGGGACAAGCGTCTCGAACAAACAATGACTGGTTGCCATAAGCCTGTGGCCCGTTGGGGGAGAGTGAGAGTGAGTAGGCAGCTACCGAACAGGGAGGTACTACCGCCTGGGAAGATATTGGAAGCATAATGTGTTGTCTAATGGTAGACCCTGCTGCCGTATGGAATCACGAAAATTGTGACCAAGTCCCAGGTTGCTGATCTGACTTTCTGCCTCATTTACACACAATTGCAGGATCTCAATTGTTTCTATTACATGACAAAACAACACACATATAGCGTTTCTCACTGTTGATTTTTTCATTCTTGCATTTCTTTGTATTTATTATTATCACAGTGTTGTTATTATTATTATTACCATTAATATTTTATTTTACTTTTTATTATAAATTTTATTTACTATGAATTATTATTATTATTATTATTATTACATTTTCGGCCCCCGGGCCCTGATGTGGGTCAGTGACCTGTGCCCGGGTGGGCTAATACCCGTAAAAAAACAAGAAAAAAAAACACTATAGACTAAGCTTTCGGCACTGTACCGACCGCCAACATTTGCCCAAATATAAAGTTAGGTAACCCTTTACGGTTGGGGGAATTGTGGTTATCCTGGGCACAAACCAGTGACCGCCGCCACAAACTTCACAACGGTGTAATCAGGCTAACACAGACTTGATTATAAATGAGTGGTTAAAGAAAATAAAGGCGAAGAAACTTAGTCAGAAGAAGTGAGTTTAGAGAATTTTACGATGACATTAAGAAGGACTGGAAACAACCTAAAAAGATTTTCTGGTGAGAAAAAATACAAAGAAACAAATGATGATGGCAAGAGACATAAGAGCAGGGCATAAGTAGGTCAGAGTAAATACAACGATACAGTGATAATGATAGAGTAAAGAGAAGAAACAAGGAAATAAAGATCAAAATACCAGTTTTGGAAACAGAAGTTGAGGCACCTGTGAGCAACATGAAAAATGATAAGACTTGAGGGTTTGATCAACTTCCAGCAGAACTTCTAAAACAAATGGACAGGACTGGGACAGAATGTTTGACTCAAAAGAAGATCTTGACGATTTAAAATTATCTATATTTGTGTTATTCATTAAGAAACCAGGACCATAGCGACCACCCATTGTAGCTACGTCAGTTAGTTTCATCAGTACACGTATAGAGTTGTATTTTATATATATATATATATTTTATTTTTTTACGGGGATTAGCCCACCCGGACACAGGTCACTGACCCACATCGGGGCCTGGGGGGCGAAAATGTAATAATAATAATGATAATAATAATAATAATAATAAAAATAATAATAATAATAATAATAATAATAATAATAATAATAATAATAATAATAATAATAAATAATAGTCATAATAATTCATAATAAATAAATTTTATAATAAAACAAACAAAAATAAAATAATAAAATAATGATGATAATAATACAGTAACTGTAATAATAATAATAATTTTAATAATAAAGAACTATAAATACAAAAATGAAAAAAAGATCAAAAGTGAGAAACGATATATGTATGTTGTGTTGTCAATGGTAAGAGAAACAATTGAGACCCTGCAATTGTGTGTAAATGAGGCAGAAAGTCAGATGAGCAACCTGGAACTTGGTCACAATTTTCGTGATGCCATATGGCAGCAGGGTCTACCATTAGACAACACATTATGCTTCCAATATCTTCCCAGGCGGTAGTACCTCCCTGTTTGGTGGCTGCCTACTACCTACTATAGAATATAACAAAATACATTGTGAGTCACCTGAAGACCATAATGGGTTTAGAAGGGAAAGAGGAACTAGAGAAGGTATATTTCGTTCCGGAATTTTCAGTGAAGGGGCTTTAGACTCTAAAGTTTAGAGGTTCAAAGATTTACTCGCCAGTCTTGTGGATTTTGAAAACTACTTAATAAAATAAAACAGTGGAAGCTGCAGAGTTACTAAACAATGACTTTACAATTATGGTTTTGGGTTTGATACGGAGTTAGACAAGTTATAAGCCGTGATGAAAACTAAAATGTAATACATAAGAAAGCAACATCCAATATTCGGTATATAGATAGTGAAGAGGCGTAACAGAAACTGGTAGACAGATTAGTGGGCAAAGGTGAAGACATGAACTAATAGTTAATGTAGTATAAGCGGATATAAAGTTGTTTAGAAATATAATACAAATCACAAGAGAGAAACATTTTTGCAGGCGACAAGAAAATTAAACAGGTGGAAATTTTTGTATACTTGAGTTGTAATATAACTTGTGATGATGAATGTGAAAGAGAAATAAAAGTAAGAATAGGTTAAGTGAAAACAGAACTTGATATTAGAAATCAGTTAAAAAAAAGTGAAACTAGTTCTAATTGAAGAAAGAGGAAGGAACATGGTAAAGGTCAGAGGCGTGGGGAAAGGAAACACGTGAAGGAGGCTTGAGGTCTTCGAAATCAGGTCCTTCAGGAGAATATATACTGACCGAAACACAAGCTAGGATCTACGGTACTAAGAGAGAACAGAGTAACGAGAAGAATGCTGGATATAGAACAAGAAAAACCGAGATACTTTGGCTATATAACTAAGGCTGAGAGATTAGGGGGACAGAAATAAGAAAGGGGTAAAGCTGTGGGTAGGAGGGTTAGGTGATGACAGAGACTGATGAATGAATGAAAGTAAAAGTTGTGTCCCCCGGTGAGATATATAACATGGAAATATTGGTAAAGAGATTAAAAACGTTTAAAGTATCTGGAGAGCCACTGTCACCCATCCTTGTACACGAGACGAGCACCTTAACCAAATGATTGAAAGGTGTGTGTTTGTGTGTGTGTAGATCCCTGTTTACATAAGGAAGTGTTCTAAGGTGTCTGTAAAGATGGGTTCCAGGAAGTGGAAAAGTCTACCAGAATGTAAGTCAGTGACAACCCCCCCCCCACCCTTCTCTCTCTCTCTCTCTCTCTCTCTCTCTCTCTCTCTCTCTCTCTCTCTCTCTCTTTCTCTCTCTCTCTCTCCCTTTCTTCTAGGTTCCAGGACAGGAATTAGACTTAAGTAATTGGTAATCAATCCATTACCAGGAAGAGGACACCAGGGGGAGGCGTCCATCGAGGTATTTATTCCATTATCCCGTTTAATCTGCGTCTGTGGAGGGGTTAGGAGTGACCTCTCTTGGACGACGAACTTGCCTTAATTAAACAGAGAGAGAGAGAGAGAGAGAGAGAGAGAGAGAGAGAGAGAGAGAGATGCATATATCACTTAAACAGACAGCTGACAGGGAGACACAACACGACAAGAATATTCTAGTGGAGGGACACTGATGGATGGTCGCTGGTGGAGGGACATTTGGGTGGAGGGACACTGGTGGAGGGACACTGGTGGAGGGATGATGGTGGAGGGACACTGGTGGAGGGACACTGGTGGAGGGACACTGATGGATGGTCGCTGGTGGAGGGACACACTGGTGGAGGGGATGATGGAGGGACGCTGGTGGAGGGACACTGGTGGAGGGACACTGGTGGAGGGACACTGGTGGAGGGATGATGGTGGAGGGACACTGGTGGAGGGTGGATGGTCGCTGGTGGAGGGACACTGGTGGAGGGACACTGGTGGAGGATGATGGTGGAGGGACACTGGTGGAGGGATGATGGTGGATGGTCGCTGGTGGAGGACACTGGTGGAGAGGACACTGGTGAGGGATGATGGTGGAGGGACGCTGGTGGAGGGATGATGGTAGAGGGATGATGGTGGAGTGGAGGATGAGGATGATGGTGGAGGAGGAACACTGGTGGAGGGACACTGGTGGAGGAACACTGGTGGAGGGACACTGGGTGGAGGAACACTGGTGGAGGATGATGGTGGAGGGACGCTGGTGGAGGGATGATGGTGGAGTGGAGGAACACTGGTGGAAGAACACTGGTGGGGAGACACTGGTGGAGGAACACTGGTGGAGGGAACACTGGTGAGGAGACACTGGTGGAGGAACACTGAGACATTGGGTGGAGAACACTGGTGGAGGAACACTGGTGGAGGAACACTGGTGGGGGAGACATTGGTGGAGGAACACTGGTGGAGGAACACTGGTGGAGGGATACTGGTAAAGTCTCGGTAACTCATTGAGTGAGTGAAGTTACTGGCCAATATTCTCGTCGGCGCATAATTGTGTGTGTGTGTGTGTGTGTGTGTGTGTGTGTGTGTGTGTGTGTGTGTGTGTGTGTGTGTGTGTGTGTGTGTGTGTGATCCCTCTTCCAGTTCAGCCCCTTAACTATTCCATAGCTCGAATAACACAGAGAAAAAGAGAGACAGAGACAGGTAGAGAGATTTGTATATAATTGAGAAAGAGAGTGAAGAAAAGATGCAGGCAGGTAGATAGGAAGGAGAGGAGAGAGGGAGAGAGGAACACAGAGATAGAGACGTCACCAACAGCTGTTTTTGATGGTGTTGACTTTCCCAGAACACGATATGATTCACCAGATGTCTTCCAAGGATGTAAACACTGGTATATACAAATGATGACCGCAGATTCTTAAAGCTTCAGACGGTAAATATTTTTCGTAACAAGAACTATAAGAATGTTTGACTTATTTCATCTATAACTCCAAAATATTGTAAAAAAAAAAAATACATTTAGTTCAGTAAGTCGTTAGCTACAGCACACACGTTCTCTTACCATTAGCATCTGCGACAAAATGCACGTACAGAAGTTGTGAAATTATTGTGTATGTTAATTTTTCTCTGGTACTACGTAGACGGGCCTGGGTAAGATTGACCATGCTAATATTAGACGCTATCTTTATGATATAGTTAATTAATTCAACCAGCTGTTAGCATTCTTGAATATCCAGTTACGAGGAGTTTTCATCGTACGAGCTTCCGAGTATCAGGACCCTGGGTAAGAGGCTTAAGTTTATTGGTGGAGCGCTTATGAAGGTACCCCGCCGCCAGACATATTTCATTATCGAAAATTAAGTATAAGCGAGCTGTTTGCGGCGTCTGCTTCACTATTACATTATTCTCTTCTCGTGGCTTTATTAAATCCCTGACTTACTTTAAGATGTGTATGTATGATGTTGTTTATGTTATGTCATGTGTCAGGGTCCTGCGGTAAACCCCATGTTAACAGCCATATTAAAAAACGGCGACACATCAATTAACTTTAATTACCATCCAATTACATTAATATTAATAAAGAGGAAATTATACAAGGCAATACTAGTAAACTCAATTCGCTATAACTGTGAAACGCAAAAATTTATTAATGAATGACAACATAGCTTTGCCAAAGGGGTTCGTGGCTGATAAATTTACTGTTCCTCTTTTCAACTGTTTACGAAGCAGTGAGCAATACTGTTAATGGCGATATTATTGACCTTAACTTTGGAAAGCTCTACAAAGGGTCTCACACGTGAGACTAATGGGAAGAGTACAGAATTACGGAACTGGAAGGGAAATTTTAAAGTGGATTAGCTCAAGGTTGACGGCCAGGAAACAGAGTCAGTATATAATAGCTGAACACAAATCTGATGGGGAAATGTTACAAGTGGTGAACCTCAAGGCTCAGTCTCCGGCCCATAGCTCTTTATCATAAACATAAATAAGATAGCGACGTAGACAGTAGCTAATAGGAATAAATTTGACGGTGACACAAACATAGATAACTGATGAAGACTCAAAAAGATTACAGGAAAATCTTAATAAACTTTTTAGTATGGAACGAAAACTGGCAATTACGATTTCATGTAAATAAATATAATAATGAAGGTTGAGAAAAGGCCAAAATGTCAAGGAATAATCAGCTCAACATCGTATATTTTGAGAAATCTGAATATAAGAAAGATTCGCGTACATGGTAAGTAGAGACCCAACACCAAGACAACAATGCATTCCTGTTCCCCATGAGGCTGTGATAAGTATAATATATTTTATATGTACGGGAGCCAGCAAGTGGTACAAATGTTATCTAAAACTTTATTAAACATTAAGTGAACCTTCACCTGGAATATGCTGTTCAGTTTTAGTCACCATCAACAGAATGGATATATAATGTGTTTAAAACGTTGAGAGAAGGGTGACAAAGGTAACCCCAAGTATGAGGAACCTCCAGTATAGAAATAGATTTAAAAAACAAATTATCTAATGAGAGACGTAATTAACACCATCCGGAGGAGTGGTGACCCGAGGATCACACACCAAACACAGACAAAAACCCCAATACGTGCGCTATGTGCTAACCAAATAAACGCAGTCGTGTAAAGCCACGGCTCTATCTCTCCCACTACAATTCCCTTCCTAACCTCCTGCTCCTTCCTCTGTCATCTTCTTCTTCGCTCTGCCTTTCGCTACCAACAACTTTTGGAGCTTCTAAACTTGGAAAAAAAGTGACGTAAAGCGATATTATCCACGTTTATAAAGGTACTTAAACTGTCAAATTAAGGAAGAATTTTTAAGAAATGATTCATATTAGAGAATTCCAGATTTAGGAAAGAATTAGGTAAACAAAAGGTCAAATACAGGTTTTCCAGATACACGAGTAATAACGAGGGATGTAAACAGGAGTTATCTCGTGTGGCTCAATAAACCTATTCGTGTCCTGTGTTCTTTAAGTATGTTTTCCGGGACGACTTCACATCTTCTACAGAACTTCCTTCCCCAGACAGCCTAGTCAGCCCCGATGATCCCCTCCGATTGTTAGATTGAGTCTCAGGGCCAACGGGTACCTCAGAGGCGGCCGTCGTTTCCCCGGGGAGATCAGCACCGAGACTCACAATCACCATCCCTCACCCTCGTTTCAACACCACCGGTTACGAAGGGGCGGCCCCACTCCCTATAACCTCTAAATGTTTCACCAACGTCAAGACAACACGCGGAGTGAATTTGTATTCTACACAAAGGTTGGGTAAGTGAGCTTGAAAATAGCGGCTCTATAGTCTACTGACGCTGGATCCTTAGTGTGTGTGTGTGTGTGTGTGTGTGTGTGTGTGTGTGTGTGTGTGTGTGTGTGTTACCAAAGTCGAATTTAAAACAAACAACATTGTGATAAGACAAATAAAAACAGAGCCCAATACACACACACACACACTTTCATAAACACACTGACAAATACATCTAGGTCCAGAAAATAACAAGATACAGTAACCCTGAGACAGAGAGAGAGAGAGAGAGAGAGAGAGAGAGTGCAGCAACCCAGACAAATATATCCAAGGACATATAGGATACACACACACACACACACACACACACACACACACACACACACACACACACACACACACACACACACACACACACACACACACACACACACACACACACACTCTCAACTCTCTCTGATCATCATCGTGACCCCATCTGTCACTCTGGTCCTCTGGGACACATCTGTTACACCATCCACGCCACCGTTACTTGCTACCACCTGAGGTTTTTCGTCCGCGAATGGCTGTTCGACACCACAACCGTATCAAACCCTCACGACCTCGTACTTGCATCTACATAGAACAACTCCAATGAAAATATTGTAAAAAATAGCAACACGTAGTAGATATGTTTGTCGAGTCCATTTTTTCTTATTTTACTACTGTTTCTATATTGGAAGTCCCTGTTAAGTGACCCTCTCCTACACGTCGCGATGTTAATATAATTATAATATATACCATTTATGTCGTGTGTATATTTACAACTTATGGCTGCTCTGTTCTCCAGTGAACTACTGCCATTTCATTGTGAACCCCCCACCCACCCACTCACACAAACACATTCAGAAGACTCCAGCCACACTGTCATCATACGGCCTCGTCGCTTCAATGCTCAGCCAAAAATCTGTATTCAATGCATTTCAAATTCAGAGAACGTAAAACACTACAGACACACACCTTGTATGACCTTTGTGGAGTGAAAAACTCTCTTCCCCATTATGGCCGTTCCTGTCACTTTGTGTCTCTTCCCGTGTATCTGTCTAACTTCCTGTGTGTCTGTCCACCTTCCTGTATCTACCTTCTGTCTCTGTAACTTCCTGTCTCTTTGTCTACCTTCCTGTCTCTGTCTAACTTCCTGTCTCTTTGTCTACCTTCCTGTCACTTTGTCTACCTTCCTTTCTCTGTCTAACTTCCCGTCTCTTTGTCTACCTTCCTGTGTATCTGTCTACCTTCCTGTCTCTGTCTAACTTCCTGTGTATCTGTCTAACTTCCTGTGTATCTGTCTAACTTCCTGTGTCTCTATCTTCCTGTTTATCTGTCTACCTTCCTGTCTCTTTGTCTAACTTCCTGTTTTTTTGTCTACCTTCCTGTGTCTATTTTCTTGTGTTTCTATCTTCCTGTCTGTCTATCTCTCTGTCTACCTTCCTGTCTCTGTCTATCTTCCTGTAACTGTCTACCTTCCTCTTTCAAACCCTCCTCAGCAGGCCCTATATTTAGCACCATCCGCTTCATGGCAACTCTCCCTCACAAAGATCACCAAACTGTACCCCCAGAACTCAGTAAAGAAAATGTTCCCACCCTAATTTACTATAGCACCACCTACATAATTATATCACCTGCTCAGACGTCAACAACCTGACCAGCCGTCCCTTGATGCCTGAGATCAAGAGCCGAGTTGATCCATTGTAGGCTAACTATCTTCTTTTTTCCTGTAGCAATATGGAGGGAGATCTCTAAGGAAATGTTCACCGTATCGTCCTTCATTATGTTGTGATTTCTTCCTTTATATTTTCTATTGCTTTACTCATCGTCAACCAAATTCTTGTTGTATTCTATTTGCCGTATCTCTCCATATTGTCAATTTGACTTAGATTCTGTTGATACTTCTCGTGTCTTCTCTTGGATTATGTTCCATGTTCTTAATTCATCAAGCTTTTCCCTCATTTCTCTTGTAATATATATATATATATATATATATATATATATATATATATATATATATATATATATATATATATATATATATATATATATATATATATATATATATATATTCATCTGCGTTGACAAGGTTTCCATTTCTCTCTCACACGATATTGTTACTTCAGAAATCTTCATTCAAAGAGAAATGCTCCTAAAAATTTTACTTTTCATTCCATGGTCATGGTTATCCATTGCATCCTGACTCGATATCTCATCTCGGATTTTATATTTCATATTTCCCTCCTCCCCCCCCACATGCGTCTCCCCCTCCCCTTTTCAGGAGACGCACCGACCCTCCCAGGAGATTCTGTCATCCACCCACTGAGCATCACTTCATGTTCTGACAGTCCGTGAATGATGGGCTGACAGTCAGCTCCAGTGGAACCAGTTCTCACTCGAGGGTCAACCCACCACCAAAGGCTCCATCCAGCCATCGACCTTCAATACGACATCACTTAACATACACTGATGTCAATGACTGTAAACCCAGCAGCACTCTGCACATTCGTCAACTATCTCACAGCAATAATAATTATAATACATTTGAAGTACGGGTTCCCCTCCGAGCTGAATAAAATCGTCTAGCATTAACCAAATTAAATATTAAAAGTGACATTCCCGTAGTGAAGAAGTTAAGCTTTTGTAAATAGGACAACACTCCACATAACACCACACACACTAACAATGGTCACAAGACAATCCATAGTTTATCTCCACACGTTGACTACAACTAATACCTAATATATCAGATTATTACAAACTGATATCACTCGCGATAAAGATCGTGGTACACTCACATCAATTACCGTATACCTTACAATTCCCAAACTATCGCACAATGAATACTAACTATTTTACACCTGGCACCATCCCAACAAGCTCCCGAAATACTGATACTGACTCTTATTATCACACATCTGGCAACACTCGTCAAGCACCCAAGTTATCGTATACTGATGATAATTACATTATACTGTACCTGGCAACACCCCAAAGGTTCCTAAATTATCGTACAGTACAGTGACGTTAATTATCGCACACCTGCTAACTTTTCCACTGTTCCAGGTCATCGTACAGTGAAATATCTATACCAGAGGAGAGGGTAGTAGGATACGCCTTTGAGAAGCTCCTGAGATTTAAAGTAAAGTGACGCGCCTGCAAACTGTATTTAGCAGTAGAGAGTCACTCAAAGGCTTTCAAAGGATATGCAGTGTGTGTGTGTGTGTGTGTGTGTGTGTGTGTGTGTGTGTGTGTGTGTGTCGCTGTCTCTCTTTGTCGTCTTCAGTTTCATTCCGCTTTCTCCCTCCCTCCCTCACCAACACACCTCTCACACTCTTCTCGCACCAAGACCTCAACACATCTCGGATTCTCAAAGATTCGTGCCTTAATTTTCCTCCTAACCACAGATGTGAGATCGTATCAGTGTCATTATGAGCTCCGACTTAAAGATCAATGCTCAGAGATTCGTAAGTTAACTTTATCCCTAACTGAAGTAACGTTAACTTATCCGTGTCATTTAAGTTAACACATATTGATGAATTCTCAGAGAAGCGTAATTTACTTTTCCCGCTAAATGAAAAATAACCCAATTAACTAACTAACTCATTTGTGCCATTAGGGAGATACAGAATTTTTAAGATTCCTACGTTAATTTTTCTAAGTGGAGATTACAAAACCATCTAACATACTCACTTACGATGCGACATATACATTCTCAATAAATAAATAAATAAATAAATAAATAAATAAATAAATAAATCATTCGTTTATCTCCCCTGCCCCCTCCCCCCCTACTAACTGGAGAAATCAGAAAGCGTCTAACTGCCTCACATCTGTTATGACATAAAGTGGGCAATTCAAAGGCTCGGACGTCAATTTTCTCCCTAACTGGAGATGTGAGGAGACACCTAACTGCCTCACTCCTCACTGTGAAGGCGCTACCCTGAGGGGAAGCTCCACACAAACACTAATTGGGAAGCATGAGAGAGGCGGCCCAGTTTGAGAGGTAAATTTGCAGTGGAAATATACCTTGACAGGGTAGAATAGGGATGAGGGGAGTACCGTACACAAAATATTGGTGTCATCGCGGGAGTAAAGGTAACCGAGGTGTAGTGTCTTGTAAGGGTGAAGAAAAGCTTGTACGTGTAAGACTGCCCAAGCTATAGGTAGGGCACTGCAGGTGTGAAGGTTCAGTTTAAGGAGAAAACATAACTTCTAAAATCAATAAATAAAGAAAAATTGTTTAAATTAGAAATCGTTTGATTTTTTTACAGAAATATTTAAGGAACAGTATAAATGATTTAAAAAAATAATACAAAACTATTTAGAAGGTAATATAAATTAACTAACAAATATTATTAATTATCTAAAAGTACTGTACTGAAATTCATGAATTTACATTAAAAACAATGAAATCCTTTAAATACGTAAATAAATGAACACACAGGTTAACAAATAAATACCAGGTACGTACACAATAAAATTAATGAATGGGATACCGGGTAATACAATGAATAAAAAAACAAGTAAATATGTAAATCAGTGAATAAACAAGAAAAAGGTATATACATAGAGAAAGAGTAAACTACTAAAGCAAACACACAAATAAATCATTAAAGGGGATTTACAGCAGAATAAATCCCATTGAAGTCGGTTAATACAGTAAACTTCACAGACCACAGTGTTACCAGAGCCTCACGGGAGAAGAAGCACCACTGTACTATGAGGTGTGTGACAGCGACTAACATTGGCATAGTACACGAGTGAGAGAAAGTACCCTACAAAAAATTAAAAAGTAACAAAAATAAGTATAGTTTCTCACACAAGTAGTAGAATAAGAAGTTATCTAATATTAAATAACAATAAATACAAGATATATACAGTATATTATTTTTAAAGTAGTTACAGTAAGAGATATTTATGACACGACGAGAAATGTAGGTTAAAAAAGGACACAGAAACTATTTAAAAAAGGTAAAATAATTAACAGTTGCCAAAACCATTTTAAAAAGGCAGTAGTAATAAAAATAAAGAGCTGGTAGTGATGCAAGTATTAGAGTGAGAAGACCAGCCACAATAATTTAAAAAGTAACAAAAGAGATTTTTTCCACACATACAAGAAAGAGCAAGAAACCAATAAAATGTAAGAGTAACTATTTTAAAAAGTAATCAAAGTTATATTTTTAATACTAATACGATTATAAAAGTATTAAAGACCCTCACACTATTGTATTTAAAAACTATTAAAAGTATAAGCGGCCTTTTCCCACGAGTACAAGAGCAGGTTGCTGATCTGACTTTCTGCCTCATTTACACACAATTGCAGGGTCTCAATTGTTTCTCTTACCATTGACAACACAACATACTGTACTTAGCGTTTCTCACTATTGATCTTTTTTATGGCTCTTTATTATTAGTATTATTATTATTAATCTTTTTTATTATAATTATTTATTTTTATTAGTTTTATTATTATTACTATTGTTATTATTATTATTATTATTATTATTATTATTATTATTATTATTATTATTATTATTATTATAATTATTATTTTATTTTATTTTCGCCTCCAACCCCCCAAGGCCTTGATGTTGGTCATTAAAAATGACCTGTGCCCGGATAGACTGATGCCCGTAAAAAAAAAAAAAAAGTCGCTTCTGACATTAACACATCCGAAAAAACACCAAAAATAATAAAAAAAATAGTTACCATGTAAGTTTCTTCTGACAGGAGTATGCGAGCAAATAAAAGACCCAGGGTTAACTAAAAAAGGTAAACAAAATAACAAATGCTCCTGATACGAGTAAAAAAAGAAGAATAAAAACAAATACTTTTGTTACGAGTATTGAGTAAGATAAGACCAGTGCAACTAAGTGAAAAGGTAAATGAAGTAAGATTTGTTTGGAATATAAGCAAATGTCAGGAAATAATAAAAAATCATAGGAGTGGAAAACAGAGCCTCTTCCTCAAAATATATATAAATAATAATAATAATAATAATAATAATACTCGTAAAAAAATAATAAAAGGAACAAGGTCAACGAATCGAATTTGAGTAACTGAAAACCACGCAAACATTCTTAATAAAACAATAATAAAAGTAAAGGATGAACGATATGAATATAAAAGTAATAAAATGACCCCAATAACAACACCCAAGAAAATAACTAAAATAAATATGATCAATGAGGCGATACGGTTGACGAGCGTGGGCAGAGAAGATGTGGCCACACTGAAGAATTTTCACTAACTTTTTACTTTACACTAAAACATACTTGTACTGTACTATGTCTATCACACACACAGTACAAACAACCATCACTATCACTGAAATTACATCGTCATCTAAACCTACACCAGACACACCACTCGCCTTCGCTAGGAGTCAGGAGGAATGGGAGGAAGCGAAGTTGAGGTGTCAGTAAATCCCTTAAATTCATCACTATTTTCACACACTGAACGTATGTCAAATGTTTTAGCATTACCCATATTTCCTATTCTTCGTCTGGGGTGATGGGAAATGGGGCGAAGAGGAGAATCAAGATTATCCGCCTGTTGTGAAGCATGCCGGTAGACTCATGTCACCACCAGCTGCTGCTTCCAGGCAATATAATATTCTTTCAAAGTACCAATATCGTAATTGTATTGGAATTAGTTTGATAGATTTTCTTTTTACCCGAACATGAATGCAAGGAAACATAAGAAGCGCCGTCTCATATAACTGCCCGGCCACAAACGAGGCGATTCTAGGATATTATCATATAAGGAAAACCGGATATTAAGGGTTAATAAAAAGAAAACATAAATTAGTATAAACAACAACATGAATATCAGCAAAAGTTAAAAAGCAGGAAAAGCGAAAGATACTCTCACAGAAACTACGACTCCAGCTCCCCTCTATGTATACACGCCACCTGCAGCTCTCCTGCCTCCTCCTCCCCCCCTACACACACACGCGCGCCCCGGGCCTCACCTCGCCACTATGGTGTATTGTGTAGTGTCTGTATGGACGCGTGAGGAGGTAGTATGGGCGTGAAGGGTAGTAGAATGGGAGTGTAGGGTGGCAGAATTGGCGTGAAGAATGGTAGAATGAGCGTGTAGGGTGGCAGAATGGGCGTGTATGGTGGCAGAATGGTCGTGAAGGGTAGTAGAATGGGCGTGTAGGGTGGCAGAATTGGCGTGAAGAATGGTAGAATGAGCGTGTAGGGCGGCAGAATGGGCGTGTAGGGTGGCAGAATGGTCGTGAAGGGTAGTAGAATGGGCGTGAAGGGTAGCAGAATGGGCGTGTAGGATTGTAGTATGGACGTGAAGAGTAAAAAAAATAAGCGTGTAAGGTGGTAGCATGGGCGCGTAGGGTGGTAGTATGGGCGTGTGGGGGTCGTAGGATAGTGGGCGTGAAAGGTCGTACTGCTCTGCTTTGACCGCCATCCATGTTGTATTTCAGTGTGTGATGGTGACGAAATATTTAACTTGTGTTGACATGTTGATATTATTGTTGTTGTTGTTGTTTTTGTTGTTACTGTGTTTGCCATTTGTGTTTTCATATCAGTTTCATCGTTGTTATTTTTTATTGTGATTTTTTTACGTGTTTTTGTAGTAAATTCTCAACGCTGCCATATACCACATCCCCAACGCTGTCATATATAACACCACATCCCCAACGCTGCCATAAATAATACCACATCCTGAACTTTACCATATATAACACCACATCCTCAACGCTACCATATAATAACACCACATCCTCAACGCTGCCATATATAACACCACATCCTCAACGCTGCCATAAATAATACCACATCCTTAACTTTGCCATATATAACACCACATCCTCAACGCTACCATATAATAACACCACACCCTCAACGCTACCATATATAACACCACATCCCCAACGCTGCCATAAATAATACCACATCCTGAACTTTACCATATAATAACACCACACCCTCAACGCTACCATATAATAACACCACATCCTCAACGCTGCCATATAATAACACCACATCCTCAACGCTACCATATAATAATACCACATCCTCAACGCTGCCATGGTAATCTAACGCACCCACATTTCCACGCCGCGACGCCACACAGACCCACCTCCAGCTTGCAAGTAAATAGAAAAAGAAAACAAAAATGATAGCGCCGGCGTTTTATTTATGAGTATTTCAGTACCAAAACGCATAATTCTGGCCGCGTATATCATGCATATGCAAAAGCAAAGTGGTTTGTGTTGTCATAGGGAACAAAAACCCCTGATTTCGCGCTAAATGCAGTAAAGTCCAGGGTTTTTTTTTGGGTGGGGGGGTGAGGGGTGGGGTTAGTGTGTTACTCGTGGTTTTGTGTAGCGGGTTTGTTGTGTTTTTTGTGAAGTCGTGTGTGTGTGTGTGTCTGTCTCGTGAACTGGAAGTAGTTTGTGTTATGAGTTGTTTTAATCAGATAGTTAAGGTTGTTAGTCGAAAAGGTTTTGTATTCTGGTTCTATTATTTTTTTTTTTTTTGGTGGAGTCGATGTTTGTATGTTTGTTTGTTTAAGTAGATGATATGATATATTGTCGTCGGCTAAACAAATCGTAAAGGTAGTCTAATTGAGGCTTATATTCAGCAAGTTGACAGACTCGTTGATGTTTGCAAAAATATGTAAATTTATTGGAAATTTCAATTCGTGAGAGATAAAAGGTCCTGGTGGGCAAAAGTTGATCTTTATGTAAGGTGAAAAAATATTAAAATATAGTAATCGAAAATTAAAAAAAATGAAATAAAATAAACTAAAATGCAAATAATCTGAACAATTCCAACTAGGGTGTGAAGAAGGTTGGTGATGAACACAAGTTATCCCTCGTGGAAAATAAGGAAACTTTTACACGAATTATATCTTAAATTAGTCAACTTACATTTAGGGTAATACACGACGTCAGGTACAAATAAGACTTTACTAAATTATCATTATCATTTGGATCTTGTGGAAAGCACCGTAGTAATAGTGAGGACTGTTTGATGTTTGTATGTGGCCAACACTGTGTGAGGAGCCAGACAACAACAACCTGTGGGCAGATGTGCTTAAACTAGTCACTCAAGATGTATTGTATATTGACCTGTAGATATTTTCCCACTTCTTATACAATCTTTTTTATTTAAAGATTCCACAAAAGAAAATGGCGAAAATGTTCGACAAATGTTATTATAGGAGGAAAAAGGTGAGTGGCGTCAAAAATATGCAAATACAACTTGATCCTTCTGTAAATTGAGGAAACCTTTATAACAGTGAAAAATTTAGTTTGCAAAATTCTTGCAGAGAAAATAGCAGAAACGTAAACACGTTGCATATTTGCAAGATTAAAAAAAAATAATTCAGATAATGTAACGGTTTTTGCTCAAGTTCTTGTAAGATTTTTTCGGTGATGAGAACTCCCATTATGGACAGTTCGCTATGAGTGCAAATTTGAGGCAAAAACACGTGTATCATCATCAACAGTGGTACGGTAGTAGTAGAGGCCAGTCCTCCACCACTGTTGTCCACTCCAACTTCCGTGTTCCAGAGGTCTTGTAAGGTCATTACTTATCATCCATAAAACATGTTTTTTCTCTCCACATTTACACTAGTGTCTGGTACATCTGTGTGGAACATGACACGCGGAGCTTGAAAGGCTTGAGGCTAATGGTTCCATCAGTTGAAAGTGGGTATACTTATTTTAGTGTTTCGTGACGTGCAAGAACACCTGAGCCGTCGCCCTACACTTACTCGAGAACTGACTATAAATTCAATAAAAACAAAAGTTTTAACCGATCGCACGAGCTTTCTTTCTTAACATCACTGAATAAAACTCTTATGGGGCAACAGTAGTAAGTTAACACAAGAACACACTCATCGACATCCTATAATGATCCTGGGAGCTGTTCCTCTCACTTTACAAACCTCACTTTTTCAGCCCAGCAAGTTGGCCAGCGGTGGCTTATTCAACTTTTCTTTTAATCTCCGCAATTTATGGCAGCACCGTGGCTTGACTCGATCATGGTGCTTCAAGTAGCTCAGTCAGCAGACAACCAAGAAGTTGCGTTTATATTCCTGCTTTTAAATGAAGTTTGGCTCGAAAAATATCCTCAACCAACGAAGAATCCTAAGATAAACATTCGTTCTTTCTGAGGGATCACAAACATCTTTTCATTATAAGATGACACCATTATATCACCTCCAGGTATATTTCCAGTAATATATAGGTCTACCTGTCTCGACCAAACGTCTGTAACAGGTCCATGGAGAGCTGCATACTCCAATGTATAGTGTCCCAGACCTCAGTGTTTAGGCTCTGATCATCTGGTCTTGTAGAAACGTGAACAAACGTTTTATTCCTATTGCTAAAGATAACATGAATTTCCTCGCTGTTGGGACGTCGGTGTGTGTTTATAAAGATCAAGGCCTTCACAGGTATGTTTGTGTGTGTACCTGTCTGTTGTATACGAGTGTTTGACTCTCTCTCACTCTATGCTCGTGCAAACACTCGCCCATCTCTCTCTCTCTCTCTCTCTCTCTCTCTCTCTTATACACAAGCTCCTACACACAAACACATTACACATTCTCTCTCTTACACACACACACACACACAAAATAATCACTCAATACTCCTGAGCCTCAACAGCTGCAGCACTCGGCGGTAACCAAGCAGTGAGCTTATCGCCCTTCTATTGTTTCCCGAAATTCTCAACCCCGATACCAATATGGCTGGAGCTTCCGGAAATGTTTAATAATTCCGAAATTAATCAGTACTTCACAACTAATTTCGAAATGCTGATTGCTGGAACCTCAAGGGGGGAATTAATATCGTTTAGCGATCACCAAGCCAACGGCAATTTTGAGGCGTTGTGTTTCAGCTTTGATTATACGAGAGAGCTTAGGGTGACGTCAAGCCCTGGTGGTGAGAGGTAAAAGGATATAACGACTATAAAATGAATAACAAATGATATCAAATAAATGTTGAAAGTTTGTCTCCAGGATTTAGTGATCATGAATCTCTTAAATGTGATGATAAATAAACAAATAATAAATAAAGACAGCCGGTGCAGTGAATGCGTAATATACATACATATATACATCTGTGTCTGTGTATGTATGTAAAGGATTAGGATTTTCCAGAGTGAAAATCATCCATTCAATATATTTCACAGGTGGAGGAGCTGCACAAAAGACTCGTATCAACGTCTCCTCGACCAAGTTGTTCGAGCAGGAATTAATGTAACCTCTGGGCCAGGAATATTTTAATAATTGTAATTTTCAAAAGGTAGAACCGGTCATAAATCCTTAAACAGAGTAATACACGTCGTAAGTGAAGTGATATATGGAGCAGCTAATGAGACACACTGAGGAACACATTCGCTCATGAACATCATTTAAGGCACAAAACACTCTTTGTCTCCTCCCCACTTGAGCTTGGTGCCGGAGACTCCAAGCACTCAACCTTATCCATGCATATTCAACAACCTATTTAAACCTCTGCAGATCTCATATTCATGTAAATTCCTCACTAAACTTCCACCTTACTCACACGATGCTTCACCACTTTAAAGGCGGAGAACATTGTGACGCCACTTTGAGTCTGACATACATTAGGTAATTATATCTATATGTAGAATTTCTCTCTACAATTTTGAATAACGAAAATGATTCTTATGTTTCCGCTCTTTTCTTCTCTAGTTCACCTCCTCATGTATTATTCAGAGGCATCAGTCTACAGGATTCAATAGACTACAAAATTATTAATACTGTAGGTACGAATTCAGGCACATTACTGAGTACAAATAAAGGTTAGAGTGAAAGTTAAGTGTTATTACAGGTTTAGATATCATTACATGTAGGTTTGGGTATAACTACAGGCTGACGTTATAATTACAGATTTGGGTGACTTTACAGGTTTAAGCGAAATACAGCAGCCGACTGGATACATAACAGCACTATTCTCCTATTTTAAGATACATGGTTAGTTCACCCAGCTGTAAATGAGAACCTAATGTTACAATTTTAGAGGTGAAGATGGTCGAGTGCAGTACTGGTCACGCTGCCTCCTTGTGTATCGAAGGCTTAGCACCTACCCTGTCCCTAACCGACCTTCAAGATTATGGGACCACAACACTCAACTTTCACGGGTTTAAATACCATTATATAGGTTTAGGTACAAATAACATGCTTAGATTATGTTAAAGGTTTAGGTTATCATTACGTAGTTATCTAACAATATAAGTTTAGGTACAAGTATTAGTTTTGACACAATATCCGGTTTAGGTACATAAAGACGTTAGTTTAGGTCAAGTAGTTTAGGTTTAGCGTAAAAGTTGAGGTACAAGATTAAGTACACCTATAGATTCAGGTATAAGTACAGATAAAACAATTATCGTAACCGTTCTACCTGTTTACTTTGTACGTAAACAATATAAAAATCCTATTGCTCAGCACACCTCAGCTAGACATGTTTGTGGGAGACTTTTATTGAATATCTGACACCATCGCCGGGACACTGATGCTGTTACCATGGGTATTGGGACGACGTGGTGACTCAGAGTATTGTGACTTCCATACTATCTATCTAAGACAATAACGACGAATAAGACGTAAAAAAGATAAATGAATAAATGAATGAAAAATAAAGATTAAAACGAATAGAAAAGCAATAAAGAGGTAATGAAGACAACTTAATAGATGAATGCATAAAGACCAACAGAAAAAAGGATACTAACGGTGAACAAGAAATAATAACGATAATATGAATAGATGAATAGAATATAAGAGATATTAAAAAGAATAAAAGAAAGAAATTACCTTTTTTTACGAGACTTCAGACTATTAATTCTTACAGTTTGATAATTGTATTGATGGGTGATGTTCTTTATAAAAAGGAGTGTTTAACAATTATTATTATTATTATTATTATTATTATTATTATTATTATTATTATTATTATTATTATTATTATTATTGTTGTTGTTGTTATTGTTAATATTACAATATCTTAATATAATTATTATTATTATTAGTGGCTGAAAAATGGTAGATATTAATACAACGGTAATAACTATAATAACATTAGTTGTAGTAGTAGTACTTTCTATTCTACCCCAGTAAAGGCCTCTTCATGAGACCTTTCTCAGCTGGTTCATAAATCATACTTTAAAACGGAATCAGGAAAGATTTCTGGAGAATAAGAACCACGTTACGCGACACTGAAATATTACCCTCGAGGCCAGAGGCAGGAAGGATTCTTTGAGCAAGAATCCTGGAGTAAAAAACAAAGGACATCTCTCTAAGAACTTCCTTCATAGGATGTTCTAAAAGTTCCAGTGAAGCGTAACCCTGGCTTGGTGGGTCTTAAGAGCATGTGGCGTCACGACTGGTACACAAGACTCATACATATGTAAAAAAAGAACACACCTTTACCCAATTGTTTCCCATCCACGTCCCCGCCTTCACCTTCCCGTCTTGTTGAAAATTTATGTACATTGCATTGCAGGAGAGGAGCAACATAACTCTTTTTAAAATTTGTCATTCTACTTCCTCTGATTTCCGTGATTATTGTGATTAATATATATTCTGGATTAATATTATTATATTATTATGATTATTGTTATTATTATTATTATTATTATTATTATTATTATTAGTTGTTG
The DNA here is from genome assembly GCF_018991925.1 of Homarus americanus. Taxonomy (NCBI): domain Eukaryota; kingdom Metazoa; phylum Arthropoda; class Malacostraca; order Decapoda; family Nephropidae; genus Homarus; species Homarus americanus. The sequence continues at coordinate 11,147,154 of NW_024737068.1, forward strand.
TTGCCGCCTTCATAATTATCATTACCATTCGTACATACCCATTTCTGTGTGTGTGTTTATGTGTGTGTGTGTGTGTGTGTGTGTGTGTGTGTGTTTCAATCCTTACTACCTTACGCCAACAACAACATTCCCGGGACCATCATGGCGAGTATTACACTAAGTCAAGTTCAGCCGCGGGTGGAAAATTTTCATTTCCGCTTTTACTCACACGAGGCAAAACACATGAGGCAAAACAACACACACGCGGGAAGTTTTGCAGCTGTTTACCTGAACAACGTCATTACGAATTCAGAGTTCTGTCATGATACTTGAAAAACATTAATTGTTATCCATTAGCAAGAGGAATAGAATGATGTTTATCATTATCTTTCTTGTTAACGTGATTAATTTATACTGCGAATAATTACTGAAGCTATTATCATACTATAATTACTACGAATTAATGTTCAGTGTACGACAACCACGATAATGTACATTACCATCACAAACTGTACGATAATTAGTATATCTCATAAAAGATAATTAAAATATAAGACGGGGAGAAATATTTGACGAACAAAAGATTGAGAGTAAATGTTGAGGAGAGACTGAAAGATTATCACTGAATATCGTACAAGTGATCAAATTATTACTTACAATGTATATTCTAAATTCAGTTTGATAAAGGTGTCTTACCGCGGTGATGACTTCCTCCAAACCTTTGACCGAGTGACAGTAACAATGTGATGTCGGAGTGTGTGTTGAGTGTGATTATTGTAGTTCTCCATTTTCCTTATATTATGAGAACTTACTTACCAAGGACCACCTTACTCACGCCACACTGACCACCCCACTCACGCCACACTGACCCCCCTACTCACGCCACACTGACCCCCTACTCATGCCACACTGACCACCCTACTCACGCCACACTGGCCACTCTACTCACGCCACACTGACCACCCTACTCACGCCACACTGACCAATTCTACCACGCCACACTGACCACCCACTCACGCCACACTGACCAATTCTTACTCATGCCACACTGACCCCCTACCACACCACACTGACCAACCTACCACGCCACACCACCCACCCCACCTACGCCGCCAGACTGACCACCACGCCACACTGACCCCTACTCACGCCACACTGACCAATTCCCCACCATGCCACACTGACCAATTCACCACGCCATACGGACCACCCTACTCACGCTGGCACCGCCACCCACTATGCCACACTGACCCCCCTACTCACACACTGACCACCACTCACGCCACACCGAATTTTACCACACTGGCCACCATTCACGCCACACTGAATTTCCCCACTCACGCCACACTGACCAACTTTACCACGCCACACTGACCACCCTACTCACACACTGGCCAATTCCCTACTCACGCCACACTGACCACCCTACTCATGCCACACTGACCACCCTACTCACGCCACACTGACCACGCGAGTACAGTAATTATAAGAGGAAATAATTGAGATTGTTTAATTCAATAATAAAAATTAACATATTAAGAATTTAGGGAAATATTTTGCAAAAGAATATGAAGCCAAGAGATGAGGAAAACAACAAGTGTAGCTCAAGGTAAGTTTTCCAGCCTAACAACAAACCTGAGTTGTGAAGAGAAATAAGAACAAGATGAAGAAGAACGACGACACACCTGAGTCCAGTAGGAATTCCTTGGGGTCGTGCCAATATAAATCGACAAAGCAGAACTTCCTCTCATTCCTAAATTTTCGAAAGCCTTTTTTGCCCCCCCCCCCCGGCGCCGGGCATAAAGCACCCGGAGAAAATTGCTTCCGACGACTAATAATTCTCTGAAACTCATGGGAAATGGACGGTATTCTTGGGGACGCCAGCACAAAGCATCCCCAGCAAAAATGTTCAACTTGGGAGGTGGAATTTTGTTGTGGGAAAGTATGACGCATCGTGGGTTGGCATCTTCTTCTCCTCATACTAGCGCTGAAGTATGTTTTATTGGGCAACTCTTCGGACGCTGAGAGTTGTTTTGAAGTATCACTAAGAGCTGGCTAATACACGTGAACAATGTGAGTTAATTTATACGAGGTTGACGTTGGCTGATGAAATTTTTAAAAGTATTTATTGTTATTATTAATTCTTTCTTTATTAAGTCTGTGAAGAATATTCTCCAAGATATAAATTCATCTCTGAATCTTAAAATTATTTGGGAATAATATTTGTTCTGTCGTTTAATATGAGTATTTTTTGCCATTTTTTTTTTTTACATTCAGCAAAATTATCTACAAGCTTCAACAAGAAGAAACCCAACATACCATTTTATTCAAGTTAATCCTGGATATTTACATTGGAGGGCGAGGTGTACAGGGTGATTCAACAGCCCGGGAACATATATCTATTTCTTAATTTTATTTTAATAACTTTTCAAGCTGTGAGCCTCTGACAAACACACACACATCTTATTCTTCAACGTAATTTTCGCTGAACGATTCTTAATACTGACAAATCAATCTTAGCGCACACGTTTCTGATCACATTCTTTATATTTTCAATGCTGCGTTGTCTCTTATCGTAAAACACATTGATGTATCAGTATTAAGAAACGTTAAGCGAAACTTATGTTGAAGAATAATGTATGTGTTTGTCAGAGGTAATCATTATACCATTATGACAAAATATAAAGACGAATATTCCTATGATTGAGGACATGTGAATCACTATGTAAGGTGTATAATGAATAGTAATACAGACGGAAGGAACACTTAAATACGGTATAATTATTACACCACCATACGTGTACTTATAATACAAATGTCAACACATGATCACGTATATCAAGATAACAAAAACTGTTTATATAATACTGGATGTATGTGTGTGTGTGTGTGTGTGTTCTCGCAGTACAGCCTACACACGCCATCAGTAATAACTCACTATCCTGCCTGTATTCCACATCTAAACTTTGACCTAATATTGCCAGGTCGGTTACCGTGAACTCCAATTAAAGGTAATTAAAGGCAGCGTGAATCGCAATAAACTAATTGGCTGATGAATTCACCTGGTTATAATTGAGCAGGAAAAAGACTTTTAATAATATCATATAATGTTTTTTTTCTCTTTATAGACCATCATGTATATAATGAACATATACACCTGTCAAGATGACGGCTTATAAATATTGTATATAACACGATAACTGTATCAACATGATAACTGTATCAACATGATAACTGTATCAACACGATAACTGTATCAACATGATAACTGTATCAACATGATAACTGTATCAACACGATAACTGTATCAACATGATAACTGTATCAACACGATAACTGTATCAACATGATAACTGTATCAACACGATAACTGTATCAACATGATAACTGTATCAACATGATAACTGTATCAACACGATAACTGTATCAACATGATAACTGTATCAACATGATAACTGTATCAACACGATAACTGTATCAACATGATAACTGTATCAACATGATAACTGTATCAACACGATAACTGTATCAACATGATAACTGTATCAACATGATAACTGTATCAACACGATAACTGTATCAACATGATAACTGTATCAACACGATAACTGTATCAACATGATAACTGTATCAACACGATAACTGTATCAACATGATAACTGTATCAACACGATAACTGTATCAACACGATAACTGTATCAACACGATAACTGTATCAACACGATAACTGTATCAACACGATAACTGTATCAACACGATAACTGTATCAACACGATAACTGTATCAACATAATAAATCATTAATATGATAACGTTTGCGTGATTGGCCTAATATAAAAACCAGAACGAATTTTCAAAAAATAAAATAATTATCTCTATATCACAGTTTTCCCTGTTTGGTGTTTTTATTTTTATTTTTTACAGGGATTAGCCCACCCGGGCACAGGTCACTGACCTACATCGGGGCCTGGGGGGCGAATAATAATAATAATAATAATAATAATAATAATAATAATAATAACAATAATAATAATAATAATAATAATAATAATAATAAATAAATAAAATTTATGATCAATAAAAAAAATAAAAAAAAATAATACAGATAATAATAATAATAACAACAACACTATAAGAATAATAATAATAAGGAAATACAAAAATGAAAAAAGATCAAAAGTGAGAAACGATATACAGTATGTATGTTGTGTTGTCAATTGTAAGAGAAACAATTGAGACCCTGCAATTGTGTATAAATGAGGCAGAAAATTCAGATCAGATAATAAATTGATACATTGTAAAAGGATCATGGCCGATTAAACCCTTGGAACTCAATGGTGTGTTTTGAACATACACGAATCAATATATCATAGTTGGCGCTCTGAGGAAAGTTTTCTCTGATGCGCTCACTCGTTTTCTCTTATACGTGCTTTATGGGTAAACTGTATCAGGTGAAGGCGGAGACCACAGATACAATAACACACAGATAGAAGTGAACACGCATGTTTTGTGTTGTATATATAATAACATAAATGATTAACAATTCCAGAGCGCAAAAACTGTGTATATTTATTAGTGCATAGAATTTGTCATTATTGTCTATTGATAGTGGCTCGTATCTCTATGGTGATGGACTATTTATACAGTACTCATCAAGACTTTACCTGTAAAACCCTAACCTAACCTAACCTAACCTGTAAAAATCCAACCTCACGTAATATAACCTCTAGAAACCTTACTTAACCAACCTAACCTAACTCATGTTTCCGAGAGGCCGATACAGGTTTCCAGTCATTAATCAAACTGCATGCGTTTAGGATTAGACGACTCATAAAAGACGTCCCATCGTGTCCACAGACAGCAAGCGATCACTAGGTGCTTATCTCGGATTATCCCATTGATAAGACGATGATCTTATTTTGATTCGCCTTACCTGAAATATATCTCAGGAAAGTGTAATGGCAAGACAGAGGCGTTCAAGAGATATTTACTTGGATTACACACAAACACACACACACACACACACACACACACACACACACACACACACACACACACACAATATGTAATTAGAGGCGTTATCAAGTTGGTATAAAGTCATTTGCTTTCCCATCCACTTCATCAAAATTTACCAACTGTTTCGTATCCCAGAAATTCCCCAATAGCTTTTTCATAGCAGATGAAATATCACTCACAGGATTATATCTCTTCCCTCCCACCTCTGAACTAAAGCTTTGACCTCTCAGATTTAAATACCGGTGATTGCACTAGATCTAATACACTCTTCAGCCTTTCATTATAATTAAGTGTTGCATTGTAATGACGATACACAAAATATTTGCTTAATATATTTTTCCCTCTGTTAATCCTAATTACCAAGTCTCACCTACTAATTAAAAAATATTAATTAATTTCTTTCCTATGATAATAACTATCAACGATAATGTTGTCTTATCTATTGGTCTCCACATTTGTTTGACACTACTCTCACGCTTGTACTGTACACACCATGATCATCACTCACAGAAATTGGGGCAAGAGTTAAATAATAGATAGCAAAATTATCAAAAATACGCATTTTATCTGGTACAAATACATCCAAGAGTTTTGTACAGTTAACACGCCACTTGCAGGGAATAGACGTGCACAATCCCCAAGGAATATGTCTAACTAGTATAGATTTAAAAAAGACTTCAAATAAAAACTAATGGAAAGATATAAAGGAGAAAAGGAAGACAATTTTATAAGAATCAAATCACTTAACGACCGTATAGTGTCTTGGTAAGAGTATTCTAAACGTATTTAATAGATAATCTGAAGGTCGATTGCCTCTAAATTTTTATATATGAGTCCATATTAAAGAGAACATATACATTTAATGATATAAAGAACGTGTTAGAGTTTAGTCATATTTCTGTAGTTACGTATAAACCAATGTACTTAATGTTTTTCAGCATACTTTTAATGTTGGCTTTTTTCATATGTGGTCATTTATATCTAAAAAAAAATAAATACATATAAATAAAGCTCTCAACCCTTGCGATTTCCGCAGACGTTTCCTCTGAAGATCCAATTGATTTATAGTAATGCCGTAAAATCTTACCCATTTTCTGAAAGGTTGTCCGTTTTCTCTGAATAGTTCCATGCATCTGAGCGCAAACTCACCCAAAATAAACGTAATTATCATTCATGGTGTTTACCGATGGGTTTAAAGGTATACAACTCATTCAACACAAAAAATCTGATCCAAGTTATTTAAGGACACACTGGGATACATATAAGTTATTAGTTTAGATACGGAAGTTAACCGGACAATAATATGAAAACTCATAAAATACCAGCAACACACTTTAAAAAATAGAAATTTATATCTTCAAATTATTTCAATATCCTATTCAAGAACAGGGTAATTATATAGATAGATAGATAGATAGATAGATAGATAGATAGAGAGATAGATAGATATACAAGTTCACACTGTTACCGCGTGCGCTGCAGCTAAGAGTTCTTCTATTTCTCATAATTTTTAATTGGTGATGGATAAGTGTAATTACTTAGTTACAAGCTTAAAGACCTTAGTTGTTGTAGCGTCGTAATACCATTATATCGTCAATGACCAGTGTAATTACTAACTTAAACATCTGCTTAAAGACCTAAGTTGTTGAAGGGCAATAAAAATATTTTAACGTCAAACACAATTACAAAGTACCTATACAAACAATGATGAACAGTTTGTCGTTTCCATCCGGGATAGCACAAGGGCATCATAGCCTTATTTTCATTAGGATCCTCTGCTTAGGCTGGGAGGACGAGTTAGTAATATCAATAACATTTACGAATTCCTGGCCAAAAGTGTACGGATAATCTGTGATGTTTTGACAATCACATGATTAAGTAGTCGTTTCTGTATAAGTGATACACTTTATGACAGCGGTATGAAGAAAGAACTTACTGTACCTTGGTTTGTGTGTGTCACTTAATGTTTTGATAACACAAACTTTTAGAGAAAAAAATATTAATGAAGTTTAATCATATTTCTATAATAATTAGCATGTGTCTTCTTAGTGAAATAGAAATAAAACTATGAAGTCCACAAAAAAAAAACTTGCACATTTAAAGGATAATATAAAAAAAAATAAAGATGCTCAAAGACATTCACACGCATACACAATTTAAACACGCACACATATATTACTTTGTTGTCACTAGGAATCGAGTATGACGATCATCCAGCTATGATACAATGATATGAGTTATGAAGGATGTCACCTTCGTTGGTGAGTTCTGAGGTAACTTGAGAGGTCTATACGGGACCGACAGTGTCGTTCACAGATGTTGTACGTGTGGAGGGCTACATCTAGTGCGGCAGCAGCGTCTTTCCGGCGCTGGCGCTTGTCTGCCTCGGTATGCAGTCGGGCTAACTCGAAAGTGCTGATACCTTCTCGTGTGGTGCTCCTCCAAGCGTTACGGTGTGGAGTAATGGTCTTCCAGGTGAGGGGGTCGATAGGCTACACTGTACAAATATACTGCCATCCACAACTGTGCCAACATTATAGGACAGAAATAGTCATCCTTTTTTATTATTATGTTGTGAACGATAAGTGATCAAGAATGGCGGTGAAGAAAACGAAATTTTGCTGCAATTTCCAACCCGAGATTTCACCGCCGATTTAAATGACGTGCAGAATGTTTTATGCAGAGAGATCTAGTTGCTTTTGGCATCTGTTCTTTAATGCATGGATATATGTAAGTATTTTTCTGAACGCTACTGTTGACTTTGCAATATATCTCGATCAAGGTCATAGTTAACTATATGCATTTTCAACATGAATAATACATATTCTGTAAGCAAACTATGAAGGTGTACTTTTATATTTCCTATATTTAGATACTCTGAGATCGCTGTAGACAAATGTATTTTGATTTATAGAATCTCAGCAAATTTTGTGATGTATTTTCTATCTCAAATTAACATAAAATACATGATAGGATATTATTATGAACACAATATATATAGATTTTTCAGACACATTTCTAAGCAACCAGTACGAAGAGCTCTTTTGGCCAGACATTCTTCAGACCACTGTGTGTCGTGACTACGGTAACCCACTTACCACCAACACCAACTAACGCGGCTGCAAGTCCTCACCAATCTAGGAGTTAGATGAAAAACCAACGCTGTACAAACCTTCACTCTACAGATGATGTGCTGATGGTAGTGTAAAACTTCTGTTTCTTTATTATCTTTCTTTTATGTATTTACTTTATAAACAGATAAGGATAACAAACTCAATTGATTAGACATTGTTGCTAATAAACCCACCAACACGTTTAATACCGCCACACACTCCAGGAATTAAAAACAACAAAAAACATGGTTGAACTATGCCTAATATTAGCAGGAAGGACCACTGAACAGACCTGGAATACCCAAGTAGAGTGTTCTGACTACTTATTTATAGGGAAATAACGTAGTCTAACACTCTTAAAATGGTTTCACATCCTCTGTTCATTAAGAGTAACAACGACTATTGCAGGCAGAGGCGACCATTGGAAGCAGATCCTAATTTGAAAAACAAATTTGAATCGGCTCAAGCGAGTAAAGCCCATTACAATATTTTTAAATGAGACTCCAGCACAAACGATAATTATCCTGGTGTGTGTCTTCCCTTTACAAGTTCACCGAGTATTGCCAACACGAGATCCAGCTGGGTGTTGAGGCTCGACTCCTGTTTTCTGATTTACAAATGGAATCAGGGATTGGGTTTTCCATTTACCTAACCTAACCTATCCTAACCTAACCTAACCTATCCTAATGCTTCTTCTCACGCAGTACCGACCCAGATATACCTCATAGCCTTTCATACTATCGGCTACACACTGGACAACCCCGTCAAGGCGACCATCACTCTCTACTCGTAAGGTTTATATAGATCCTACAACTCTACAAGGACTCGATTCTTACTTTCATCCATACATCCCAGTTTCTACCTTCCCCTGGCTCTCTTACCTTCGAATTTATTTATTAATAATTCTGCCATTATTAACTTGCTCCTAATTATACGGTTAAAATGTTTTATTTTTCGTATTCTTTAAATCTGTCTGTATGTTTCTCTCGTAGCTGGGTCATTTTTTTTTATTCGAAGTTCAAGAGTTTAGCATTAAACTTAACCAACTAAACTGTATCCGTCACTACCCCATATATCATGACTCCAACTTCTGCTTTATAAAAATACCAGCAACTCTCTCATGAATTTCACCATCTGGATATATAAAGCGACATTCTTCTCCACTGATACTTCAACCTATCCTCTTTACATCATTTAATCCAACAGTAACCCACTGCAACTTTTTCATCTCACCGAAAACATCTAAATAATTTCTTCTTTCAGATAATGTCCTCTCATTCCAGGATTTTATTTTGCGTTTATCTCTACTCGTTCCCATTATTTTTTATTTTTGTTTAACGTCCAAGGCCTTGTGCTGCTCACACAGTACTTGTCAGCTCACGGTGGTACACTGCCTACGAGCACGAAAGGCAGTGTGATTATACCTTTAGGTAACGATGATCCAAAAGGAATATCCGAAAATCGTTTTTAGTGTCTGACCATAGTTGTTGAAAGACAAGAACTGAAATTCAGTGAACCAGGAATCCCTCACCAGAACAGTAATATAGTATATAGGGAAATCGAACAAGGGAGAGAGGTCGTTCATACCTCACCATGGTAAAGGTTCAGACCTTCACACGTTTAAGTAAAAGGAGGAAACTAGTAAAACCTGTAAGATATGGGAAGAATAGTAAGAATAAGAAGTAATGTACTATAGTGAAGGAGAGGAACAGCTCCCCCTCTGACTCCTCAGTGTACGTGTGGGTGACACTACCTAGTACTGCCCGTGATGCCACCGAACCCTACACTCTCCCTAACTAGGTACACCTGGGTGTGCACGGAAAAGATACTAAACAAATAGATAAGAATTTAATAACAGGTCACCGCACTGGAGGACAAGGAAAAATGTCAAAAATCAATAAACCTGAACAGGTGTGTGTGTGTGTGTGTGTGTGTGTGTGTGTGTGTGTGTGTGTGTGTGTGTGTTGTCAAATTTGAACCCCTAAGCTGAAGACCATCAAATGAAGTATTTTAACATTGTTTCTGATAATACTGTTCGAGAGAGAGAGAGAGAGTGAGAGAGAGATCCATAAATTAAAAAATTACATCATTAATGACGTTGCCAAAATACAAATCATTCATTGTTGCTTCGAAAATGTAATGAAATTTGCAATTTACGAACCTGCTGTCAGCTGACTGATGTACGCTAATTGGCGCTTCAAGTTATTGACTATATATACCGAGCATTACCAGTGAAAATGTTAATATGTATTGTTAATTCTCTCTTTTATCTGTATCTCATCACCTGATATTCTTGGTAATAATAAATTATTTCTATCTTTACTCGTAGAAAATAATAAAGAAACTAATAATAATAAAGACGCTTCACAAGTTAATATAATACAATTTAAGAAAAACAGATGAGATTGTTTATGAGAAAGATATGATGCAAGAGACAAATTGCAGAGGAAATATTTTGTTCGTATTACTTATGAGCAGACGACTGCAGGGGTTCTTATCAGGGGTTTAAAGTCGTCACGAAATTTAAACTACACTAATGTCCCTACAAGGTTCGAACCCACACTGCTCAAACGGCCAACTGTATAATGATTGGCTTAAAGTCATATGAACCTGATTTACAACCGCTGGCCCAAGACCTTAACCAGAACTAAAACACAACACAACATACTGTACAACCAAGGAACATATACATATAAAGCTGTTCACTGTGCGGTTGCTGTGTTTTAAGGTGCAGCTGCCGATGAACACACGACGCTGTCAGTTATCAGATAGCTTGTTACAGACCAGTCACATGGCCAGTTACAAACGGGGGATGAATCATTGAGAGGTGCCTGGCTTAATTCTTCTCTCGGGATGGCAAGACAGTGTCAGGCTCTCGACAAGAAGCTATCGGACAAGTACAGTTAAAGCCGGACTTACCTTCACGCCATCTTTTTTCGACAAAACACGCTAAAAGGGGTTTCACACCGGGCCAAATTCCCACTCAGTTGCAGGACCGTGGGCGTATCGCCATTGCTCATAACAAAACAACAACAAACGATTCGTCGTTGTAATCTAAGGTTTTCTTGAGATGCAATGGATGTGCTGAAATCCCACAACACACTGCATTCCCTCACTTTATCAACAAGGAAAGTTTCAGAGTTCCTTGTCATATAATTCATGAGTCTTAAGAATCCATGCTGTAATTTTAATTTGTACGTATAAAAATATTCTAATGATAATACTCGTATGTTTGCATTAAAATCACTTAAAATTGTTTCCCAATATTTTGTTTTAATAAAATCAATGCCTTTCAATTATAAATATTATAAAACCTCAATTGGCCTCAGAATGCAGTCAAAACTACCCGAGGACTACCGTACTTTCCGTTTTTTTTAAATCTAATCAGCTGGAAAATCTGACTGCTTTTCTCCCGAGGAATGCAGAAATTTGACCAGTGTGATAACCCCTTAAATGAATCGTTACGAGGCCACTTCACAACGTTGATCGATGTCATTGATAAATTACGGACATTTATCCAAAAGTTGGAGTTGTGAGAAAAGAATGTCAAGACGGGAAAATTTCTTACGTTGGAAAATTTGACAACAGCACTTGAGGAAGGAGAGACGTCAGCAGACTTATTCATGATCACCTGTCTGTCTCTCTTGCATAATGAGATTAAGTCTTACTTTCCAGACTTAAATGAAGGAGATGCGAAATTCGTGGGTAACTCACAGGGCACGCACTCACTTGTGGAAAGCGTACAAGAGGAATCTGCAGAGTTTGTGAATAGATAATTCAACGGCTGGAGATGCTTTTGAATTTTTTCCACCGACTAAATTTTGGTCCCAAATAAGCTAGTCTTACCCAACATTGTCAAAATGGTCACGGGAAAAACAACTATCATTCTCCACAACGTACTTGGGCGAGCAAGGATTCTCGGCTTTGTGTAGCATTAAGACCAAACTTTGTGCCAGGCTGTTTGTGGAGGCTGATCTCAGAGTAACTGCCAAAACCAGCACACAGAATTGAGACCATGACTTTGGGTAAGCAAGAACATCCCTCTCATTAAAGTTACAAGTCGCTTCAACAAGTGCATATATCTTTACCTTAATTCACAAATACATGAGACCAAAAATGCTTTTTATTTTCATGCTATGTTTACCTGTTTAACGTTTATGTATGAATTACCATCATTAATACCATAATTTGTATACGTGTTAACTTCGTTACTCTGAATGTATGTATTTCAATTTCTCAAGTTGTATATAAGCCTTGGTACTAGACAAGCCACTGACACTACTTACTTCTACTGCACAGCTCTTGAACCTTTCCACGTCTTTCCTATGAACCAAGATCTGTCACTGTTCACTTATTTTCCCCTACAAGGTCTGGCCTCTATGAGGTCATCTGCTTGTGACTGGAGTCGTAGTTGTAAGGAAAAAAAATCCAGAAGACTCGTTTGTTGACGAACCTTGATGTCATCAGAGGTTTTCAACTCCGCCACTAAAGAAACAAAACTTGGATAAAGTTTCTTAATGTCTTCACCAGAGTTGTATATATTTACTGTATGTACGATATGTTATCTCGGGTACAAGAGAGGTTTTACCTAATATTCCACCTTCACCCAGGAAACAATATTATTTACCTTTAATCACACTTAATAAGTGGAGAACTCAGTGAACTAAACAAACATAAATCCACAGAGACGTAAGTAAAAATACACAAACAACACAACTGCAAGACTCGAACCCACACCGCTTACGGGGTATGTGCGAGCGTTACCACCTGTACCCTGCATAAAGGTCACAGAGATATAGCCCGTCACTGTGGGAGGTTACTGTTGTTTGTACAGTACATCTGCCTCGCGTCATTGAGGGGTTTGGTGCGTCACGAATTTAACGTCATTCCGCGAACTTAACGTCACCTGTGTAAGTGTGTAAAGAAAACGTTTACAGTCTCAAACTTTAAGAATTTTAGATCTTAAACAAACACAACAATTCAGGTGTGATAGGAAAACATAAATACGTTATCTATCCAATCAACCTGAATCTTTATTTGTGTAAGTTCAGGTGTAATTTTTGTGCCCAGTAATACAACATACACGTCTCCTTGACACACACACACACTCACGTCCCCAAAAATTGTATCACAACAACTTGGAGCCCCTGATATGAGCCCTTAACTTAGTATACACAGTGGAGCGTGATGATCAGCATGGAAGTTAAGGATAACACTATGTACACAGTGTAAGTTGAGGATAAGAAGAAGTGTATGTGTGTACAGTTGTTCCTACTTGTTGTTTCAGCACTTTGGATGACGCTCTCTACAATTTTCTTCCACCTCCCTCTCCCTTACCATCTGCTGCTTTGTTTCAAGGATTATGTTTCCCCTGGTCCACCCCGCAACAGAAGTGGATGAAGGACATATAAAGAGTGAATAGAGTGTTTATAAATATACTCACAGAGATATATAGTGAGGCTGTTTTGTAGTCGTGTAGGTTACACTTCACGTGTAATGTGTACCCGGATGGTTGTTATGACCTTTAGTGTTGTTAAAAGTTCCAGCTTCTTGGTTATTATTATTATTATTATTATTATTATTATTATTATTTCCTAAACAGTTTCTTCTTTTTTTCTTCTTATTACTATGCATTAACTCGAAGACAGCATCGAAGCTAAATGCCAGTATTCGTTCTAACATGAAAAATATTGATTTGAAAACAACCACATATTTGTTTATAAAAAAACCGAGAGAAAAAAAATATATAAAAAATCAAGACGAAATAGATTCTATAATAAGATAGTTACTATAGATATATCAATTATACAAGAAGTCACAGCTGAGTTAGTGGGGTATTGATCGTACGCCAGGCAGAGAAGATAATGAGACGGATTACAAAGTTTATCGTCTCTGTCATTCAACCAAGAAAAAGGTGCATTTGGCTGCTAAGACAACCAAAATTACCAAAAACTATAAGACTCAAATTTGAAAAGTCTTAGTAATTTTAGATAAGTTGTCGATGATCAAACCATAACAAAATCATTAAAAAGTGGCAATAAACAGTCAGTGAAAGCCAGTTTAACAGTTCTATAATATGAGTGAGTGAAGGAGTCAATCAGTCAGTCAGTCTAGAGCTCGCTGACTCAGTTAAGAAAATCATCAAACTCCAAACTTACTTTAAAAGATTACAGCCATTAAATCTTGTTTGTTGACAAACCACACACACACACACACACAAACACCCCCCCCCCCACACACACACACGCGCGCGCGCGAGCGCACACACATCAATCATAATCGACCTCAGAAGATTTCTAACTCTCAGTAAGGTTGTCCATCACTCAAGAAAGTTATGGTATTGTTCAGTCCACTAACGGTAGAGAAGTTACGAAAAGTTAATACAAATATCTTTTCTTCACACGACTAGAGAACAGTTGCGGTCTTCATTAACCAATCAATGTTTTTCTCTGATATAGATAACGGTGGTACATGTCTTGACCATCTCTGAGCACAGTAGAGTAGTTCATTATCTTGGATCACCTCACTATTAGCCCTCCTCTAGTGTATTTCGCCTTATGATGATTAAACACCCTAACGCCATACCTGGGGTTGAGGGTATTAGGTTAGGTTAGGTTAGGTTAAGTTAAGTTAGGTTAGGTTAGGTTAAGTTAGGTTAGGTTAGGTAAAGTTAGGTTAGGTTAGTTTAGGTTAGGTTAGGTTAGTTTAGGTTAGGTTAGGTTTGGCTAGCACTTGGGTGATTAATCTTAAAATGAAATATACTGGGTGGGAGGGGGGGCTAATCTTCACATGATCCATTATCTCTTCCGCCCCTTGAACACAACTGTCGATCGGTCAAAGCTCTCACAAACCTTTTTAAATACACTTCAATCTCCAATCACCAAGATAGATTGCAAATCCCATTAGATTATATTCATTTTTCACTGACAAAAGAAAACGATATTTATGTGATTACGTCTCTAATGATCTCTCTCTCTATCTCTCTCAGTCATGAGATCTATCTCTCGAGATCTCTTAAAAGTGTAAAGGTCAGATCCTGGGGAGAGTCCTTTGTGTCGGAGTAACTCGATTCTGGTCTGATAGAGGACGATGGATGAGCATGGAGGGAGGGTAGTGGAGGGGTGAGTGGTGGAGGGAAGGTAGTGGAGGGGTGAGTGGTGGAGGGAGGGTAGTGGAGGAGTGAGTGGTGGAGGGAGGGTAGGGAGGGGTGAGGGGGAGGGGTGAGTGGTGGGAGGGAGGTAGTGGGAGGGGTGAGGGTGGGAGGGAGGTGTGGAGGGGTGAGGTGGGGGAAGGGGTGAGGGTGGAGGGAGGGTAGTGGAGGGGTGAGTGGTGAGGGAGGGTAGTGGAGGGGTGAGTGGTGGGGAGGGAGGGTAGTGGAGGGGTGAGTGGTGGAGGGTGAGGGTGGAGGGAGGGGTGGTGTGGGAGGGGTGAGTGGTGGAGGGAGGTAGGGAGGGGTGAGGGTGGGGAGGGGAGGGGTAGTGGGGGAGGGGTAGGGAGGGGTGGGAGGGGGAGGGAGGGTAGGGAGGGGTGGGAGGGAGGAGGGGGAGTGGGTGGGAGGGGAGGGTAGGGAGGGGTGGGAGGGGAGGGAGGGAGGGGTGAGTGGTGGGGAGGGTAGGGAGGGAGGGGGGGAGGGGTGGGAGGGGGAGGGGTGAGTGGGTGGAGGGAGGGTATTGGAGTGAGGGTGGGAGGGAGGGGTGTGGGGAGGGGTGAGGGTGGGAGGGAGGGTAGTGGGAGGGGTGAGGGGTGGGAGGGAGGGGTAGTGGGAGGGGTGAGGGGTGGGAGGGAGGGGTGGTGGGAGGGGTGGGAGGGGTGAGGGAGGGTAGGGAGGGGGTGAGTGGTGAAGGGGTGGGAGGGGTGGGAGGTGGGAGGGGTAGGGTGGGGTGGGAGGGTGGGAGGGAGGGTAGGGAGGGGGGTGAGGGTGGGAGGGGAGGGTAGTGGAGGGGGAGGGTGGGAGGGAGGGTAGGGAGGGGGTGAGTGGTGGGGGAGGGTAGTGGAGGGGTGAGTGGTGGAGGAGGGGGGCGAGTAGGGGAGGGAAGGTGGTGGGGAGGAGGGGTGAGGAGGGAGTGAGTGGTGGAGGGAGGGCAGAAAGGGAGGGGAGGGAGAACGGTAGTGGACAAGGAGGAGGTGAGTGGGGGAGGGATGAGTGGGGGGAAGGAAGGTGGTGGAGAGGTGAGTGGGGGTGCAGAGTGGTGGTGGAGTGATTGGAGGGAAGAGGGTGATGAAAGGGTGAATGGAGGAGGTTAGAGATTGACATAAAACGGGTGAAAGAAGAGCCGAGAGGGTTAGGGAAGAAGAATTGGAAAGGGAGAGGAAGGAGGAATGGGGAAGGAGGGGAGGAAGGAGAGGGGAGGAAGGAGGGGGAGGGTGGGGATGACAACATCAAAGAGGGGTGAAGGTGAAAGGGTGGGGGGAGGTGGAGACTAGACTGAAGAGGACTGGTGGAGAGAAAAGAGGAGATGGAATTACAGGAGGAGGGTGGTTGAAGAGGCGGGGTAACGCGAGAGTTGGAAGGAGACTGGAAGAGGAGTGAGGGGGGAAGAGAGGGAGGGAAGGAGAGAGGGGTTGAGAGGCAGGAGATAGGGGAAAGAAGAGGAGATGAAGGAATTTCGGTGATAAGGAATACTGAAGTGGATGTAGGTATGAGGTCAAGGTTAATACACAATATTGTAAGAATTTGATGGTGTGTGTGTGTGTGTGTGTGTGTGTGTGTCATCTCCACAGGAATACATATCAAAACATCAAACAAACACAGCCATCACCCAAACCAAAATAAAAAAAAAACAGGCACTGGGCTGACTAAACCGAACCCCAAAACAACAATACACCTCACCGTCACCATAACACTCTTCTAGTAACCTCTATTCGAGTCTTGATTCGGACCCTGAAATGAACGCGTTTAGGCACTCAATAACACGACCCAACTTGTACGATTACGTTGATCACTTACACGAGTGAAGCAATGGTCGGGGGAATGATTATTACCGGTGCTGGGCGAAGTTTGGCCTTTAACAGATAGTAATTAGAGTCATGTATTGTATACCAGTCGCCGCGCCAGAAGCCCTGAGGGATACCACACACACACACACACACACACACACACACACACACACACACACACACACACACACACACACACACACCTATAGATACGCATGCAATATACACATACCTAATTATATAAACATACTCTATAATCATATACTGTACATATAACACACACACACATTGTTTTCAACACTTAATATAATGAAAGAAAAAAAAAGAAAGAAAGTCATCCCAGCTCCTTAAAGAATGTATTACCCAACCATTAAATAGTCTATTACTCAATTTCCCCAGACAATCTGTGTCCCCAATGTTCCCCAGGAAGATTCTCATCCCATCTTCCTCAGAGACAGTGTGTTACCCTCAAGACAAAATCAAATCACCTAATCTTCCTTTACATTTTTATTACCCCTAACCCCCAGAGACAATGTGTCCCCCAAAGAAAGAGTCCCCCCAAGATAGTGTGTTACCTCAAGACAGTGTGTTACCCTCAAGCCAGTGTTTACCCTCAAGACAGTGTGTTACCCTCAAGACAGTGTGTTACCCTCAAGACAGTGTGTTACCCCTCAAGACAGTGTGTTACCCTCAAGACAGTGTGTTACCCTCAAGACAGTGGTTACCCCTCAAGACAGTGTGTTACCCTCAAGACAGTGTGTTACCTCAAGACAGTGTGTTACCCTCAAGACAGTGTTACCCTCAAGACAGTGTGTTACCCTCAAGACAGTGTGTTACCCCAGACAGTGTGTTACCCCTCAAGACAGTGTGTTACCCTCAAGACAGTGTGTTACCCCTCAAGAGTGTTACCCCTCAAGACAGTGTCCCCTCAAGACAGTGTGTTACCCAACAGTGTTACCCTCAAGACAGTGTGTTACCCTCAAGACAGTGTGTTACCCCAAGACAGTGTGTTACCCCTCAAGACAGTGTGTTACTCCTCAAGACAGTGTGTTACCCCTCAAGACAGTGTGTTACCCCTCAAGACAGTGTGTTACTCCTCAAGACAGTGTGTTACCTCAAGACAGTGTGGTTACCTCAAGACAGTGTGTGTTACCCTCAAGACAGTGTGTTACCCCTCAAGACAGTGTGTTACCCTCAAGACAGTGTGTTACCCCTCAAGACAGTGTGTACCCCTCAGACAGGCAGGTTACCCTCAAGACAGTGTGTTACTCCCTCAAGACAGTGTGTTACCCTCAAGACAGTGTGTTACCCTCAAGACAGTGTGTTACCCAAGACAGTGTTATCTCAAGACAGTGTGTTACCCTCAAGACAGACAGTGTGTTACCTCAAGACAGTGTGTTACCCCTGTGTTACTCCCTCAAGACAGTGTGTTACCCTCAAGACAGTGTGTTACCCTCAAGACCCCTCAAGACAGTGTGTTACCCCTCAAGACAGTGTGTTACCCCTCTGACAGTGAAGTACTCCCTCAAGACAGTGTGTTACCCTACTACCCTCAAGACAGTGTGTTACCAAGACAGTGTGTTACCTCACAGACAGTGTGTTACCCCTCAAGACAGTGTGTTACCCCTCAAGACAGTGTTACCTCAAGACAGTGTTACCCCTCAAGACAGTGTGTGTTACTCCCCAAGACAGTGTGCAGTGTGGTTACCCCAAGACAGTGTGTTACTCCCCAAGACAGTGTGTTACCTCAAGACAGTGTACACCCTCAAGACAGTGTGTTGGCACCTCAAGACAGTGTGTTACTCCTCAAGACAGTGTGTTACTCCCTCAAGACAGTGTGTACCTCAAGACAGTTACCCCTCAAGACAGTGTGTTACCCAAGACAGTGTACAGTGTGTTACCCTCAAGACAGTGTGTTACCCCAAGACCCTCAAGACAGTGTGTTACCTCAAGACAGTGTGTTACCCCTCAAGACAGTCAAGAGGTGTGTTACCCTCAAGACATGTGTTACTCCCTGCAGGTGTTACCCTCAAGACAGTGTACAGCTCACCTCAAGACAGTGTGTTACCCCCAAGACAGTGTGTTACCCCTCAAGACAGTGTGTTACCCTCAAGACAGTGTGTTACCCCTCAAGACAGTGTGTTACCCCTCAAGCCAGTGTGTTACCCCTCAAGACAGTGTGTTACCCCTCAAGACAGTGTGTTACCCCTAGATGGTTGCTAACAAGGGACACACCTCCTCACTCTCTCAGTATCGACAGCCGCTGGTGATGAACATCCAGGTAGTAGCCTCATACATCCTCACACACGGAGCCCGATGTAAACACAGTCGGATCGTTCTATGTTGTGAGAGAGAGAGAGAGAGAGAGAGAGAGAGAGAGAGAGAGAGAGAGAGAGAGAGAGAGAGAGAGAGAGAGAGAGAGAGAGAGACCCGACCAACATCGTACTATTAAACAAACTTTTGCTACCCCGTTACTACAACACCATCCTCGCCTCAGATTCTCAAAGGTTCGCAAACTCATTCTTACCCCAAACTGGAGACGTCAGTTACCTCCAAAAGAAAGATGGACTCTCAATATTCATTTTTCTCTTAACTGAAGATATTTGAGGGGGGTCTAATTGCCTCACTTATGCTTGGACAAAAAATTAAGTTGATGGAAGTTCAAAGTTTCCAACAATAAATTTCCGCGTAATTGAAGATTTCAGGACGAATCTGAGTGGCTCACTTAGGAGATGGATTCACAAAGTCTCGTATGTAGGATAATTTTTTCCCCTTAATTGTAGACGTGTGAAGGCCTCAAGCTGACTCACTGATGCTGTAAAACAAAGATGGATTCTCAAAAACTCTTACCTTTAAAAAAAATTCCCATACTATATATATGAGAAGGCATTTAGGGATGTCAAAATGGTACTGAGACATTGTTAAATTTGGTTCCATTTCTTCAAGCATTCCCAGTTATGGCGAAAACAACTTTTTGATACGCAGCGTAAGTGAGCGATGATATTCTGATAAGCTATTAATGGACTTTAGCCACTACCTGTAATCAACTCACCTGTAATTAAACCTCTACACCTGTACCATAATCATGTTCCTCTACTTATATTTCTTAATCAAATATCTGACTGATTTTAAAAGTCAATAATTGACAATTTTTACTTCAATATTCAAGCAACTTACAAATGTATCCTATCATTATTACTATTATGATATCATCTCAGTTATATCACTATGGTATAACATGAACTGCATACTATCACAACAATTACATGATATCATTTTTAACTACAACCATACGAAACACACTGAAATTATGTGATATCATAGTAACAAAAGTATACGATAGCGTTCCAACAATAATTATGTCACTTCAACCAAATTATGTCATTTCAGATGTACGATATCATTGCACCGATACGATATCACGCTTCGTACTGCGATAACATAGGCAATCTCAACATGTCACCCCTTCCTTCCGCAAATGGTGTGTAGTGACCCGGTCAGCCATTATCTGTGTGTGTGTGTGTGTGTGTGTGTGTGTGTGTGTGTGTGTGTGTGTGTGTGTGTGTGTGTGTGTGTGTGTGTGCCTCAATAGTTGTTGGACTGTAGTTGACTTAGTGCTGAAGTTCATGATCTGTTATGCCTGTGTGTCTCTGTGTCTCTAATTCTGTGTGTATATCAATCTGTCTGTCACTACATCTTTGTCTGTCTGTATATCTATTTGTCTGCCTCTGTCTGTCTCTCCCTATCTGTTTATGCCTGTCTGTTTCTTATATAATGACTGACTACCACGTGTGTGTGTGTGTGTGTGTGTGTGTGTGTATGTGTGTGTGTGTGTGTGTGCGTGTTCGTACGTGAAGTTTGGTACGACTATATTAAAGTTACTATGTTATATTAAAGCATATGACCCTAATATTAAGCAATGGCACATCATGTTATTATAAGGTACACAGCCCATCATGTTATTATACGATAAATATTATACGGTTCACGACACATCATGTTACTGCACGGTACAAGACACATCACGTTATTATACGGTACACAACCCATCATGTTATTATACGGTACAAGACACATAATGTTACTGTACGGTACACGACCCATCATGTTATTACAGGATACACGGCAGCCATCACCTTATATTACAATTGTGTAGGAAAATCTGGCTGCCGGTCCTGAAGTTTGGGGCCGTTCGCGCAAGCTTAAAGTATTACGGGCGACAGTTACGGACGTGTAAATAAAGTGCAAACATTTAGTGACCTGTAAACCAAGTGTAAGAGGTTCTCAGTGGACGGAGTTCCTGTTAGCGAGACGATTTAATTGATTCACCGCTTATTTCCGTCCAGAACCACCCCCCCCCCTCCAAAAAAAAGGGGGGGTGGGTGGGTGGGTGGGGATGACGCAGGAGGAGGAGGATGAGGAAGTAGAAGGGGCATAAGAAGAGGGGGGGAAGGAGATGAAGAAAGAGGAGAAGGAATGGGAGGAAGAGAAGGAAGTAGAAGATGGCGAGAAGAGGGAAGAGGAAGAGGAGGTTAAAAAAAGCATTGGAAGTGAGAGAAGAAGGGAAAGGAGAAGTAGAAGTAACAGAAACATGAGGAGGAGGAAGCAGAAGAACGACTAGAAGGAGGCAGAAGAAACAGGACATCATAAAGAGGAAGAGGAGGAGGAAAAGAAGAACAAATGAAACGAATAAGAAGAGGCATAAGAAATGGAAGGAAAAGAAATACAAAGAAAATTTAATGAGGAGAAGGAAATGAAAAAAAAAGAGAGGAGAAAATAACACATGAAAATGAGAAGAAGAAGAACAAACTAAGGAATATAAGAAAGTGTAGAGAGGAATACGATAATGTTGTGTTGTGCGGCTGGAGGAAGATGTTGTTGGAGAGTTGGGTGTGGAGCCTCGGGGAGCAGAAGCAGGTAATCTGAGACGTTTTGTTGTGAAACTTTCTTGTTGAGGATTGTGTGGCTGTTCTCTCTCTCTCTCTCTCTCTCTCTCTCTCTCTCTCTCTCTCTCATCCTTTACACCTCCTCGCTACTTATTTTCAGTATATGTGTACTTGTAAATGTGCTTTTTCTATATGTATGCATGAGCGTGTATGAACGTGTGTGTACTATACGCGCATACACACACACACACACAGGAACTACCAGTGCAACTATTTGTCTATGCATGAAAATGCCATATACGGGTTATCACAGCAGGTTCTAAATATAAGAGCGTCCATCTGCACATAAACGACCACTCGTGGATAAGGCTCAGGCTATCACTGTAAAATTTAAAACTCCACTTAAATCTGAGTTCCATCTGTATGCATCCTTGTCCGTCCATTCCCGAATTGTTTATTTACTTAAGTCAAACACCTTCTGTAGGTAAGACTGACCAACAGACTATAATCGTCTGTTTACTAAATCTGATTATTTTTTAAATTCTGACTTTCGTCTGTGTGTCAGTCTTTCCATAAGAAGTTGTCTGTCTGTTAACTTAAATCCGAATATCTCTGAAAATTGGTCGACCATTCTGCAACTGTTTCTTAACCCGAATTCACTAAAAACTGCCTGAATGCGTCTACACACACACACTGCCTCAAGACCTTCTCTTACTCTTCATAGTTTTCAACAGTATACTATATATTATCTTACATAACCTAAATATAAATTCTATATGTACATTTTTCCTTATTACAGGAAAGATCTAACATGTTAATTAACAACATTAAAATACACCTAAGTACACATGGGTACACAAGAAGGCAGTGTGATTGGCACTACAATCAACCGGCTTCACATCTTCAACTTTGAAATTGAGTACATGACCACAGTTGGATGAACCAAGAATAACCCGGATGCGAACCAGCTACCCTTAGGACAAGAGGCGAGCGTAGAAGCCACTCACCCACTGTAATATCTATATTAAAACTCTCTTCTCAGCATTAGATTAATCCTCGACATATTAAAGTAAATATAATATGTTCTTGGCGTCTGTTCGTTTTTATCATGCTAAAAGAAGGAATTTTTTAACATGGTAAGTAACAGGAGTGACCATCATGTTAATACTGCAGAGTGAGCGTGCTGGACCATGCCCACTCACTTACTTACTTATTCAACACTCTTATAAAGTTAAAGTAGGACGTCCAGTTCATTAAACTCCTGCCCACAGAGATGTTCTCTAGGTACACACACACACACACACACACACACACACACACACACACACACACACACACACACACACACACACACACACACACACACACACACACACACACACACCAGTTTAATATTCTCTCTTCTTGTCCCATTCTTTCTCTTTTTCTCTTTATATGTCTCATTCTCTCTCTCTTTTATCTCACATTATTTATTTTTCATCATTTCTTTCTTTCTCTTTATCTCTCATTCTTTCTCTCTGTCTCTTGAACTCTTCCTATGTCTCCTTCTATCTCTCTGAGTTTCCCTGTCTCTTTTGTCTCTCTGAATCTTCCTATGTCTCTTTCTGTCTGCCCATGGAAATGTTCTCTGGGTATACACACAAAATTTATTATTCTCTCTCTCTCTCTCTGTCTCTTTCGGTCTTTGTCTGTCTATTTTCAGTCTCTCTGTCTGTTTACGTCTTGCCACAGAGATGTGCTTTGGACACACATGGAGTTTAACTGAATATTCTCCGTCTGTCTGTCTGTCTTACTTTCTGTTTCCTTAAGTATCTCTGTCTCATTTTTTTGGCCATTGAGACATTCTCTAGACATACATACCCAAATTTAATATTCTCTCTCTCTCTCTTACTTACTTACTCGCTCACTCTCTCTCTCTCCCTCCTTCCTTCCTCTCTCCTTTGCCCCCTTAATCTTACCTTACCCTCATCCTCTTTCATACCCCCCTACCTCACCCCTTACTTCTCTCTCCCTCACTCTTCTCCCCCTACCATCACCCGTACTCTCCCTTCCCTACCGTCACCCTTACTTTCTCCCTTCCCTACATCCCTCCCATTCACTCTCCCTGCCTTAAACCGCCCCTCTCTCCTCCCTCATTCTCCACTCACTACCCTCGCCCCCCTCCTGTCTACCCTCACCATTCTATCCTCTCCCTCACTCTTCCCTCTCCCTTACTCTCCCTCAGTCACCCAGAAGGTAATCGCAGCCTTACACGTCCTAAGATTAACCAATAAATCCCTTAGCTAATCAGACTTACCAGGCGAGTTAAGGGGATTACTTTACATTTTATTGATAGTGGATTTTTCCTCTCGGTTAGGATTATGTTTCACTTTGGGATTTACTTGGGATTCACCTGGGATATACCTGGGATTCACTTATGATTCACCTGGGATTCACTCGGGATTCACCTGGGATATACCTGGGATATACCTGGGATTCACTTATGATTCACCTGGGATTCACTTGGGATTCACCTGGGATTCACTCGGGTTACATATGATGAAGTAAAATAAAAGCTTCTTGTTTGTTTAATGTTTGATAAAGTTAATTTGAAAATAATACATCAGAATTTTTGCATTTCCATTTATCTATCGATCTATCCATCTATCTATGCATGTATAGTATGTTTGGATAAATAAATGCCATCAGTATATCAGAAACACACACACACACACACACACACACACACACCTCACTGTACCACCACCACCACCACCACTCCTACCATGACCCTCACCACCACCACCACCACCGTGTATTACCTCCCTGTAACACGTAAGCTACAGTTTTTAATTAGAGGTCGTATTTGTGGACTGCGTGTTGGTGTTTGCCTGTCTTGTTTGGCCTGCCAACCTGCTACCTCCCGCTGTTTACCTCGTCATTACCTCCCGCACCACCAGCTCACTCACTGGTCAGAGGTTATGGGTTATGGGTCACTGGTCAGGGGTCATAGGTCAGGGTTATAGGTCAGGGTCACAGGTCAAAGGGTCATAGGTCATGGGTCACAGGTCAGGGTAGTCATGGGTCACAGGTCAGGGGTCATAGGTTAGGGTCACAGGTCAAAGGGTCATAGGTCAGGGTTACAGGTCATGGGTCACAGGTCAGGGTTACAAGTCATGGGTCACAGGTCAGGGGTCATAGGTTAGGGTCACAGATCAAAGGGTCATAGGACAGGGTTACAGGTCATGGGTCACAGGTCAGGG
This sequence comes from Homarus americanus, assembly GCF_018991925.1. NCBI lineage: Eukaryota > Metazoa > Arthropoda > Malacostraca > Decapoda > Nephropidae > Homarus > Homarus americanus. Next base: position 11,172,326 of record NW_024737068.1, read on the forward strand.
TTACAGGTCATGGGTCACAGGTGAAGGGTCACAGATCAAGAGGTCATACGTCACAAGTCAGGGGTCACAGGTCAAGAATTTGCAAATCAGAGCGAGATTAATAAAAGCTTGATATAAGTAATTGATAATGAACACGGGGCCCCCGGTGCCAGGTACGCTCACCAGTTTTATTATTCAGTAACAAAATATTCAAATATTAATCAGCTTATGCACAATATGAAATATATATGCGGTTACCTACAACTACTTATTAAAACATTGTAGAGTAATGTATATTTTCAGCAGTATATAGTTTATTCCGAGAATCAGAGGTGTATATCAGGCAGGTAAGCACACAGGTGGGTTGGAGGGAGTCAGTATCACACAACACAGACTCAATTACACGCAACACGGCGCCAGTGTATACCTGCCACCCGTCACCGTCTGGGTAGGAGGTGGGTCTTTCTCTCATATCCTACTCTTAGTCATGAATACACATACATTCGGTAACCAGTCATGACTTAACCTAACCTAACCAATCAATTCTATTAACCAAATATCAACCTCAATCACCTCAACTCCTAATCATCCCGACCCATCAAAGGGTAACACCTGTAACAACTAAATACCATCAACACCCAATCACCAATAATATCACAAGACCAACCGTTTAATAGCCCCCATCCATCAAAAATCAGTTTCCGATGTCTGTCAATTCCCCCAAATTACCTTCTGTCGATATTCTGCTGATACTCTTAACCCCACGTGACCACTCTCAATACATCTACAAGGAGAGAGAAGGAAAACAAATTTTGTCTGAGTGTACCGCCGGGTCTTCTTACGGAGTCACTGAAGAGGCCTCCAATTATATTAAGTAACCCTTTCGTTACGTTTTTATCTTTCATATTTGTTTATTCTCTCTTTGTTAGTCTGTTTATGTGTCTGTCTATACATTAGTTTGTTTATGATTGATTTTATCTGCTTCTCTCTCTGCCACGTAAGGAATAAACAACAAATTAAATTCGAGAGAGAGAGAGAGAGAGAGAGAGAGAGAGAGAGAGAGAGAGAGAGCCATGATGGTCTGTAATGAGCGGCTCAATTATCCTCCCAGCTACTAATAACACTAATAACGCTCACTTTTATACCTAATGTAATAGCGAGTCGGTGATGAATTTTATTATGGGCGGATGATAACATGAGGTGTTATACTATAGAGGTGTTATTAAATACAGGTGTGTTATACAAAGTTGTTATCATTCAGATGTGTTATCGAAGTGAGGCGTGACCAGAGACATATTACTTGATCTGAAGGTGAAATTACTCTTCCAAGAACTAAACAACAACAACAACGAAAATCAGTGGAACGATAAAATAATTCAACGTCTTCCCGCCCCTACCCCCTCCCTCCAACTCATCCCCTCCCTCCCACTCATCCCCTCCCTCCCACTCATCCCCTCCCTCCCTCTCATCCCCCACAAAAAAGTTAAATCAAGTACTAGAACTGTACACGGATAATTATTATATTCTTCTACACTAACGAAGCTAATAATATTTGGGGAACTACTCTTGTGTAATTAATTCTGTGGTTCCATGAAACTATTCCTCCATGATTCGTTTAATAGTAAAAGCCTTTAAGTGTCGTCTTCCGGGAAACCAGTAACTCAGCATAAAAAAAAACTGTGGCGACACAAAGGACATTTTTAATTCCTCAAACTCGCTTTTTTTCCGACTCACGTGTAATATTTAATGGAATTTTTTGTTTTTCCTTTTCTTCCGCCATTTTAAGCGGTGAGAAAAAGTAAACAGTGGTGATTTTCTCAGTAATATGATACTCACCGTTAGTCAGTTGCTCGCCCAGGGGGATGAGCAGGGGTACCAACACATTCACCGCCATCTTAGCTCTTCAGTTCCCCTGTCGTCCCTCTTCTGTTATGTTGACAAGCCTGGAAGGTGTAAACAATTCCGACATTAATGAGAGGAACGTATACTGCTCATACTATTTTTTTTTAATTATCTGAAATATAAGAAGTTGATGCCGTTAACACTCACATATAATTAACCTGGACACATATCTGGCAATTATTATACATGTCCGATAATTCAATATATTAGAGAAATTATCGCTAAGTAATACATGTATCAACAAATAAATAAATAATTCAATCCTTAACAAAGTCAATTAACAAGAAAAAAACAGGAAGTGGATTTTTTTCAACTTCGTTTTATTATTTTTCCACGGCCTGAGAAATAGTTTATTTCGATGGCAAGGTGATCATATATCTCTCTCTCTTTCTCTCACTTTCAGTCAATCTCTATCTCTTTGTTTTTACCTCATTTCATATTATATCAGTTTTTTGTTTTTTCCCGTTTATTAATTTTTCTCACTTAGTTTTTCTGTCTGTGCTTTTTTTTTATTTCTTTACATATCTATTCCTAAATTTTGTCTGTCTGTCTGTCTTTGTGGTGTACATTCGATCTATTTACTGTACATATATTCCCCCTCATTTCGTCTACCTGTCTTTGTGTGTGTGCGTGTGTGTGCGTGTGTGTGTGTGTGTGTGTGTGTGTGTGCGTGTATGTGTACTCCACTCACTATGTCCATCTGACAGTGAAAACCTTGCAATAAATATCTCAGCACATCATTACGGCTGAGAAGTGAACCATTACCGACAATATACTCCAAACAATACACACGCACCTGAGTCAGTATCCCCTCAGCCTAGATAACTTTAACACAGCAACAATAAATCGCCCTTTTTTTTATTTAATTATTTTATTTATGTAACCCCAAAAATACACTGTTTATCGTTTGAGGTTTATTTACGTATACACAGATGAGATACTTGGGTCTTAAAATCCTAACGTGGTGGAAGTTGCCAGTTGTTGTTTTATGGGGGAATTTTAGGCCATGGTTATATGATAATTGCTCTTCATTACTCCGCCTCCTTCCCCCACACACACACAGTTCCACAGAGAGTTATCGGTTGTTGCTTTACGGTGGTACAGTCATCTACTACACTGTACACCTTTCTCTTCACTATCTTTCCTTTCCGTTGTTTATGTATAACAATATATATATATATAGACGGGACACTTCTCTCTCTGGACCCTAACATGCACGGTTTACCAGTTGTTATTTTCCAGTTTTAAATGTCATAAAACAATACAAAACATAAAACAATGACTGGATGGAAATTTTGGCAAAGTTTTATCTGATTAGAGGAAAAAGGACGTAAAGCTTTTTGAATCAGTCGAGGAATATTTTTTGCTTAGTTTTGTTTGAACAGTAAAATGTAAACTTTAAAAAAAAATACGAACGCTTGATGATGACATTCTTTTTTATTTTCTGTGTTGAAACTTAAGTTTTTTGTAGTGTGTGTGTGTGTGTGTGTGTGTGTGTGATGGAAAAAATCTATACATGTGTACTCAGCACCCACTAATACGAGTATGTAGTGTACGACTTCAACCATCTATAGTGCCCAGGGCCAGGGTTGACTAACACGATAGTTATAGTGACGACAACTCTTGCGTATCTCCAAAAGATAATAGAGTCCGTGTGAGCTTGATAATTGGCGATTCATTCATTAACAGTTCGTACAGCGACCGCAAGTTGAGTTCAGTAAGATAACGCCAGAGAGAGTTTTGGTGTATTTGTTTAGATTCTTCACTCGACCAATCACAGTGCATGGAACAAAACACTGAAGGAATATTAACCAATCACAAGTTACCCAGCCGATGAAACATAAGCAGTCACACGTAAGACACTATGGAGGGTCAAGGAGTAAAGAAAAGGCGGCTTAATTTTTCCAATGAGGAGATTTTCGTGATAGTCAGTGACCTTCACCTCACATCTCTCCCCGACTCCCTCCCATCACTCTTCCTATAACCTTCCACCCAACACACATCCCTCACTACCTCTATATATACCTACACCCAAGGAGCAAAATAACCGGTTTCGCAATGCTAAATACGAGACACAAAGTATCTAATTGCTATTCGAAAGTGACATGGATTAACAAGCACTGTTAAGCAATACTTTCGCCATAAAATCATGGTGAGTAAAATAATTTTGCATTATTATCCTGGAAGGAATTGTCTTACGTTGTTGGATGCAGCAAAGATTATGGAGCAACATGTCATGAAGCCTCAGCGGTGTACAGTAATGGGACTCGCTGGTGCACCACAAACAATGCTCTGCTGGAGTCCTTTGGTGTGATTATTGCTCACACGAAGAATGTGTTAGAAAATAATAGTTTCAACGGAAAATCCTGCAAAAACTGCAACATGTCAGTTTTATTTTTTAACGATATTCTAGAAAGTGGTGCTCAACTTAACATGAGTCTGCAGCATTAGGCCTTCAAATGTGTTCATGCCACAGTTGTAATCAATATCTTTTCTATTAGGCTGAAGTAAAACACCAAAATTTTTATAGATCAACGATTGAAAATATTGTCATCGCTGCTGACGACACTGAGGCAATAACATTCCAGGGGATCAGACTTGATTGTTCCCCCTCAGATCTTGACATACTCAAACATCAGGTCGAAGCGAAAAAATGCTCGAAAAATACATCCATACCCGACTGGGGAGTCTGCACACTGACCCTGTCATGTTATTGCCTTGAAATATCCTCGAAACTTCTTTTTGGGTAAAAAAAAAAATACCAATGACCTGAGAGATTAACAAAATGAGGACATCTAATTCTTTGTTGACAATTTCGCTAAGTTAGAGTTTACGATGCTCAACATGTTTGGAGCCTCTAATTGTTACTTTTGAAACCCAAAGAGGTGTGTTGGTCTACAGATTGAGATAAAATTCGAAAATCCTCTCCCTACTTTTTGAATGCTTACGTGTCTATTTTGATGTTTCATGTATTAAACGCAGTTATTTACCTCGGACTATCTATGGGTCGTGAGAACACTAAACACAGTAATCAGCTATCAGATAAAAGCAAATTATTTAGTTCACATAATTCTCAATGGATCTCATCTTATTTAGTGTCACAAAAAAAAGGCTAAGGAAGAATTTTTCCTCTAAGCTCCGGTGACGCCATGTTGCTCCTTCGGGCCCTCACAAGTCGTGTGACACAAGTGAAATCGGTCACTGACTGTGATGAATATTGCCTTGTATACTGTCTCTGTATACGATAATTTGGAATTTATGTTTAAAAACATAAAGTACAAATTATCGGTTATTAATGTCCTAAATGTCAGAGCACCAATTATGTAATAATCATCTGACAAAATATTACGGTCACACTCAGAAAAAATTTAAATCAATAATAAACAAAATAATATTGACCAAAAGAAGTAATTTAAAAACGACGCAATTACTAATAAAGATCTGGAAAATGCTAGACCATTCTTCTCACTGGCTCCTCCCTACATCCCTCCCTCCCTCCCTCTCCTCCCTTCACACCTCTACCCCACAACTCAACATACCCCTTTCCTCCCCATCTCTATTACCCTCCCTTCCATTACTTCCCTCCCCATCTCTATTACCCTCCCTTCCATTACCTCTCTCCCCATCTCTATTACCCTCCCTTCCATTACTTCTCTCCCCATCTCTATTACCCTCCCTTCCTCTCCTCCCATTACTCCCTCCCTCCTCTCCCTCCCTCTCCTCCCTTCACTATTACCTCTACCCCACATCTCTATTAACTTACCCCATTACTTCTCTCCCCATCTCTATTACCCTCCCTTCCATTACTTCCCTCCCCATCTCTATTACCCTCCCTTCCATTACCTCTCTCCCCATCTCTATTACCCTCCCTTCCATTACTTCTCTCCCCATCTCTATTACCCTCCTTCCATTACCTCTCTCCCCATCTCTATTACCCTCCCTTCCATTACCTCTCTCCCCATCTCTATTACCCTCCCTTCCATTACTTCTCTCCCCATCTCTATTACCCTCCCTTCCATTATCTCCCATCTCTATTACCCTCCCTTCCATTACCCTCCCCATCTCTATTTCCCTTCCATTCTCTCCCCATCTCTATTACCCTCCCTTCCATTACTTCTCTCCCCATCTCTATTACCCTCCCTTCCATTACTTCTCTCCCCATCTCTCTTACCCTTCCTTCCATTACTTCTCTCCCCATCTCTCTTACCCTTCCTTCCATTACTTCTCTCCCCATCTATATTACCCTCCCTTCCATTAACTCCTCAACGCCCGGCCCCCGTCATCCCATCCACCTTTCCCTTCACTCGTTAATAACCCTCTCCCTCTAGCCCCATCTACCTACCCCGCCCCTTCCACTCGTTCCCTCCCGCACCCCTTTTACTCAAACCACCCCCTTCCCCCACCTCACCATAAAACTCGCCTCATAGTTTAGAGCGAGCAAAACCCCCGTTATCAGGAAACTGCCGCTCGTGTAAGCTTCTAAACTGGTTTTATGTGTCACCCACAACATAGGAAAGCCGCTCAACGACCTGGGTCTAGCCGCCGCTGCGTGACCCGGATATAACCTCTCGATACACACATACGAGGAATTTACTACCGTAGTGATTTGTAGGAGAGGTTACTACTGCAAGCGTCGCCTCGTGTTTAAAGGTACTGTATAGCCCGTGTGTCGTTATGAGGGAAGGTAACGATAAAGATGTTTGTATTGACGATATATTACCAACTTTATATATATATACAGGTATATATATATGACAATTGCAACAAAACCTAGGCAAGAGGTGTCATATAGTTGCAGCCATCTGCCTCCAGTAATGTTTTTCTCCTAGTGTAATTTCAGAAGGAAATTTTAACTTCAAAATCTTTCTTCTCTCCTCCACGTGACACGCGACGTGGTGTACCAAGGAGCTCCACTTACTAAAGGATTTCTAATTCAATAAGTAAATATACTAACAAGAAATAAAATGGCGAGAGATAATTTTTGTGTATTATTAACCACTCACGCGTGATTACAACATACACACACACACACACACACACACACACACACACACACACACACACACACACACACACACACATTTATATAACCCGTCTCCCTAACACACACAAACACATGCATTCCCATACCCGAGAAATAAACACGGAACACCCATGAAATATCAAACGTCGTATACATAACTACATACACTTTTCACCACACACACAGCTATCACACAGAACCCCCCCCCTCTCGCCTACATATTCTCTAGGTAAAACACAGACACACACACACACACACACACACACACACACACAAACCTTCTCCACAATTCCACAGAAATACAAAAAAAAAAGCGACAAACAGCGCCGGTGTGTGGAGGTAAAGTGGTGTGTGTGGTGGGTGGAGGAGACACCCCGTCACCACAACAGCCACACACATCTCCTGGGCCCCGGTTATAGGAGATCCTGTCCAGACTCCCGGAGATAATAAGGGAAGGGAAAATATCTTCCCACATGAGCAGCGGAGACAGTTGAGATGCTGCCTGGTCTTATTTGTGAGGTGCTTGCTGCTGCACGACAGGCGGACGGACTCACGAACGCAAAGTCGTCCGGAAGAGTATTGGAGTCTTTCAGAGTGAAGTATTTTCTTTCTCTGAGCCAAGAGTTACATGTTCCTCTACACACTAATGCCAAAAACAGTTGGTAGCCCTGGCGAGGTAAGTATCTGCTGAACCCAACCACTACCTCCCACGAGAGCATCAGGTGACACACAAACGATAAGAGAAGACAATGTAAACGTTTAAGAATAACTAAAGGCATGAGTGGGTACAGCGCTCGCCTCCTGTACTGAAGGTCGCTGGTTTGATCCCGCGGCACCCCCAGCCTACAGAGCCATGAATGGGTACTGAACTATACAAAGCTGGGGAAGTGAAGGCGGCTGAGCGCAATGCTGGCCTCGCTACTGTTGCCTCACTTGTTGTATAAAGGCACAGTATAAAGTGTGATGTATCCACACTGCCTCTCACTGGCCGTCAGGTCTATGGGATCCACTTTTACTCGTAATGGGATTAATAATTAATCGTACGGGTGACAAGGATGCAGTACCTCAGTGATGTACAAGTGACCCGTGTGACTGAGAGAGCAGACCGAGGTAATTAATGTTTTAGTTTTGTTCAAAGAGACTTACTTCCCGTTTTGATATCCTCTCCCGACCCTGGAGGTTGAACTTAGATCCTGGTAAATAACGTGTTTGTTGAATAAGGTAATATCTTACTTTAATACTATATTATTCGACAACACCAGACACTTCAGCCTATTTCATGTTCTTCCTCTTCTGTTAATATTTCTAATACTACTGCTACTTACTGTGACTACCAGGGGGCTATATCGCGTTAGCTACGATATTGTCACTCAAAATTATGTAAATTAAATGTAAAGACGCCAGACAATTCAAGATGGCGGTACAGGACTTGGCAGGCACTGTGGGTCATGTTCTTATCTTCCTGGTGTCGTTATTATCAACTCATTACCGTGAAACTATCAGCTGAAATATATGGCAATCGGTTTATTTTCCTTAAACGAGAAAATATTAAACAAAACTTATCAGAATAATGGAGAAAGGGCAAAGTAATGGTGTGCCATTTATACTGTAAATGACTGTTACAACGTCTGTCTGTGAGTGGCACTATGTCACCAGTTAACAGGTGTCAAGAGTGCCAGCATAACCACTAACCTCGTTTTATGTAGAGTTTATATCCATTATCTTTATTAATGTTGTCACACCAATACTTTGTTACGTTTATGCAAATATACTGTAGTATTTGGGACAACACTGCAACAGTAAACACGTACACAGGACCAAGGAATGAATGTATTTGTTCTTCCTGTGTGAGAGCCAAGTGTGGACGCCAACAAGCTATCCTCCACCCCCTAAAAATGAATAGTTGAGCCACAGCGGTAAGTTACGTGCATAAGAGCCACACTCTCCTCCCAGGACCGCTACTGCCACCAGACTCATATACTGTACACACTGAAGGCCGACCAGAGTGTGTTGCCTTAGTCTATCATGTCACTACAGTTTGAATATAAAGTAATGTCCGGTAATTTGAAGTAATTATTGGCGATATAGTGTAATATAACAGTAAAATAGGTGACATACAATAAGAAAGAGAAACACACACACACACACACACACACACACACACACACACACACACACACACACACACACACACACACACACACACACACACCATACACACACACAATAAACACCCCCCACACACACACACACACCGCTGCACATCATAATTAAACAAACACTAGAGTAATGGAAACGACACAGACAGAAAAAACAAAATAAACCAGACAGCGAATAACATACAAGAACAGGGTAAAAAAGCAAAAAGAAGAGGAAATATAAAAAAATATAGAAAATATAAGTGAATAATGTCACATAAACAACAACTGTATATACATAAACACTA
>NW_024737068.1:11186675-11284175 GCF_018991925.1 Homarus americanus
TTTTATCATATCTAGATTATTTCATTACCACTATGGGGGATCGGTGGTAGAAGCGGTACCGTTCTTGCCTCGCAAGCGAGATGTCACGGGTTCGATTCCCGGGCCGGTGGAAGTTGTTTGGACTTACTTCCTAGCCCCCATTAGTCCCTGTTCACCTAGCAGTAAAGTAGGTACCTGGTGTTAGTCGAAAGTTGCGAATTCGTATTCAGGGACAAGTTGTTGGAGCTTCCAATAACTTGATGACATAAACCATTGACTATTCAGGCTTCTACGCCCTTGACTCTTCAGGCTTCTACGCCCTTAACTCGTGAGACATAAAGGCAAGCATGAACTTAGCATGCTTCCCTGTTGGGCGCTGTAAACGCTTCACCTTACACAAGGATGTAGGGGAGTGCCCAATAAATAAAAAAATAAAAAATAAAATAAAATAAAAATTACCACTATGAAGCTTTGTATAAACATCCAAAGAAGATTTGGTTTACGTTTTCCTATAACCTCTGTCTGTTCTGTGAATCTTAAGACCAAATTAATCTAACTTACGCCCTTTCACCTCAACAATATAATAGATATGAAAAATTTAAAGCAAAATATATAATGAAATCGTGTCTAAAAAAATATATATGCAAATTCACTTGAGTATTACTGAACCGAAATATTACTAATTTTGAATGTATAATATAAGAGAAACGTTTCTAGGATATTTGTAAAATTTATAATACATTGATAAATTAAATGTGCTTTAAAGTATAATGAAAACCTATGTGGAAAATTAGAGTATATTCTGAAGACTCCCCTATGCAACCCCATGGAGACAGAGTACTTCATACACCCCCTTGGAGATACAGTACTTCATACACCCCCCTTGGAGACACAGTACTTCATACACCCCCTTGGAGATACAGTACTTCATGCACCCCCCTTGGAGATACAGTACTTCATACACCTCCTTGGAGACACAGTACTTCATACTTCATACACCCCCTTGGAGACACAGTACTTCATCCCCTTGGAGACCCACTTACACCCTTGGAGACACACAGCTTCACACCCCCTTGAGAACACATACACCCCCTTGGAACACAGTGCTTCATACACCCCTTGGAGACACAGTATGGGAACACAGTGCTTCTGCACGGAACACAGTGCTTCATACATGCACCCCCTGGAGACAGTACTTCATACACTTGAAGCCCTGACTTCATACACCCCCTTGGAAGACACAGTACTTCATAAACCCCTTGGAACACAGTACTTCATACACCCCTTGGAACACAGTTCATACACCCCCTTGGAGGCACAGTGCTTCATACACACCCCCTTGGAGACACAGTACTTCATACACCCCTTGGAGACACAGTACTATAAACCCCCGGAGGCACACCCCTACACCCCCCCTGGAGGCACAGTACTTCATGCACCCCCTTGGAGACAGTACCTCATACACCCCCCCCTTGGAGACACAGTACCTCATACACCCCCTTGGAGACACAGTACTTCATACACCCCTTGGAGACACAGTACTTCATACACTCTTGGAGACACAGCACTTCATACACCCCTTGGAGACACAGTACTTCATAAACCCCCCAGACACAGTACTTCACACCCCCTTGGAGGCACAGTATTTCATGTAGCCACCCCCTTGGAACACAGTACCTCATACACCCCTTGGAGACACAGTACTTCATACACCCCCTTGGAACACAGTACTTCATGCACCCCTTGGAGACAGTACCTCATACACCCCTGGGAGACACTAGTTGGAACCTGCTTCATACACCCCCTTGGAGACACAGTACTTCGGAGACACAGTGCTGGTGTGCATCCCTTGGGGAGACAGTACTTCATGCACCCTTGGAGACACAGTAATTCATACACCCCCTTGGAGATATGCATTTCATACACCCCCTTGGAGACACAGTACTTCATACACCCCCTTGGACAGTAATTATACACACCCCTTGGAGGAGACACATCCCTTGGGAGACAGTCTATATGCACCCCTTGGAGACATTGTAGTACTTGTATACACCCCTTGGGGAGACACAGTACTTCATACACCCCCTTGGAGACACAGCATTTCATGCACCCCTTGAGACAGTACATACCCCAGTTGGAGACACAGTACTTCATACACCCCTTGGAGACAGTACCTCATACACCCCTGGAGACACAGTACTATACACCCCCTTGGAGACACAGTACTAGCATCCTTGGGGAGACAGTACTTCATGCACCCCCTGAGACACAGTACTTCATACACCCCTTGGAGACACAGTACTTCATACACCCCTTGAGACACAGTACTATACACCCCTTTGAGATTATTAGGCATTGCCCCTTGGGGGAGACAGTACTTCATGCACCCCCTGAGAGACACAGTGCTTCATACACCCCTTGGAGATACAGTACTTCATACACCCCCCTTGGAGACACAGTACTTCATGCACCCCCCTGGAGACACAGTAATTCATACACCCCTTGGAGGCACAGTACTCATACACCCCTTGGAGACACAGTACTTCATACACCCCTTGGAGACTACACACCCTACTTTCATACACCCCCTTGGAACACAGTACTTCATGCACCCCTTGGAGATTTTGGTAGCTTCTAACCCTTGGAGACACAGTACTATACACCCCCTTGGAGATACAGTGCTTCATACCCCCTTGGAGGCACAGTACTTCATGCACCCCTTGGAGACAGTACACTGAGACATACACCCCTTGGACACACAGTACATCACTTATGCCCCCTTGGAGGCACAGTACTTCATAGACACAGTACTTCATACACCCCCACAGTACTGGAGACACAGTACTTCATAAACCCCTTGAGACAGTACCTCATACACCCCTTGGAGACACAGTACTTCCTAAACCCCTTGAGACACAGTACTTCATGCACCCCCTTGAGACACAGTACTTCATGCACCCCCCTTGGAGACAGTACCTCATACACTTCTTGGAGACACAATACTATAACCCCTTGAGACACAGTACTAGACACAGTGCTTCCTTGAGACCAGACACAGTACACTTCATACACCCCTTGGAGGCACAGTACTTCATGCACCCCTTGGAGACAGTACCTCATACACCCCTTGAACACAGTACCTCATACACCCCCTGGAGACACAGTACTTCATACACCCCCTTGGACCCCCTTGGACACAGTACTATACACCCCCTTGGGAGACAGTACTTCATACACCCCCTTGGAGACACAGTACTATACACTCTGAGACACAGGTACTGTGCACTTGGGGAGACAGTACTGCATGCACCCCTGGAGACACACAGTGCACTACACCCCCTTGGAGAGACAGTACTATACACCCCCCTGAGACACAGTACTTCATACACCCCTTGGAGACACAGGCTTGTGCATCCCTTGGGGAGACAGTACTATGCACTCTGGAGACACAGTAATTCATACACCCCTTGGAGAGACAGTACTATACACCCCTTGGGAGACACAGTACTATACACCCCTTGAGATACAGTACTTCATACAACTCTTGGAGACACAGTACTATACACCCCTTGGAGACACAGTACTATACACTTGAGAGACAGTAATTCATACACCCCTTGGGAGACACAGTACTTCATACACTCTTGGAGACACACAGTACTATACACCCCCTTGGAGACACAGTGGGTTACTATATTCCCCTTGGAGAGACAGTACTTCATACACCCCCCTGAGACACAGTACTTCAGTACACCCCCTTTGGAGACACAGTATCTGGGCACCCCTCTGGAGACACACAGTACTATACACCCCCTTGGAGACACAGTACTTCATACACCCCCTTGGAGATACAGTACTTCATACACCCCCTTGGAGACACAGTACTTCATACACCCCCTTGGAGATCATACACTCGACAACCATACTAATAGGAGGTGTAGGTGGCTGGGCTAATTAGGTTTCCGTCACGCCCATCACATGCAGTCTATATTGAAGCAGTACCTCAGCGGAAGCGCAGTGTCTCTTCTTATTAGATAAATCTACACCTGATGTGATATTATAAATCTACACCTGATGTGATATTATAAATCTACACCTGATGTGAATTGAAAGTTTTAATAACTCAGATAATGGCTGGTATGTCTCCCCGCACTCAGTTTCATCAGCCATATGACTCAGGCAACACCTCACACAGTACAACACCCAATTCTACTTTTATCCACAAGCTGATTACAGTTCAAACATCAATTCAGGGTTAAGCTGTTTGAAGCTGCTGTGTAATCGGGTGTGTTATATTCACATCCTCTTACAACACGACACCTCTGTTACGGCCGGAACCTCGTGTGATGTAACTCTTATTTTGTTCTCATTTTTATTCGTACTGTAACAATCACTTCCGCTCTACAGTATATTATTCACTCAGGATTGATTATATGATAAAGTCAGCGAGTGGAGGAAAACAAGAGATGTATTTCGACTTTACCAGACGAGTTTGTGGGAGAGTTTGAGTGAACAGCTCTGCCGTACTGTATATTCTAATTATTCAGCGACTGGACTGAGCCAGCACTGGATTACAGAGTGTTGGACTGTAGCACGCAGGGTTTGTATTATTCTAAGCGGGATTGATTTAAATGCACGGGCACGAGCGCATATACACTCTCTGACGCATATATTTGTCGACATGCACGGAGGCGTAGAGTTAAAGTTAACGTTTTACGTAGATACGGTCAGCACACACACACACACACACACACACACACACACACACACACACACACAGTATCGCTGTAGGTGTAGATTAAGGGTATTACTATAGGTGTAAATTAAGGGATCACTATAGATACAGATTTACAATATCATCTGAGTCTTGACCCCCCCTGGCTGATGACGTCCCTTTTAATAATCTGTTGTAGCTGCCTGGGGTCGAAATGTAGAGTTCCACCATCTTCCCTTCAACTCTCCTCTCCACCAAGAAACAGCGCCAGGATTGATTATCATTCTACAACTGCTACGAAAATGTACACACACACACACACACACACACACGAACACGTGCATCCAGGAAGGTGGGTCAGACTAGCTAACTAACCAACTAACTTTGCTCTAGAACTCTAAATTGTACACTGTGTGCCCCATGTCCCTGAAGGCTGGAGCACCGAGTTTACGAGAACGGTCCCATTAATTGCATGGAACAAAAGTCCTTGAAATACCAGACCAGGAACTTAACAGATTTAAGTCGTATTTTCCAAACTTTCGACATAATTTAGGGAAATGTAACTTTATATTTTCATATATTCTCAACGTTGACCGTATATAAACTTTTTCGTTGGTTCTATTTTCTTGACGCCACCGTCCCAAAATATCAATGCTGTGATAGTCTCCATGGCAACGGCATCAATAAGTCGACCCCCACAGCAACCACAACAAACTACCATTTAGTTAACTTCAACCTCACAAACAACCACAATCAGCCTTGTTACCATCACCATCAACTCAATCAACCAACACAAGGTAACTAAAAACCCAAGCACAACCTTATCAACCATCCCAACCCCGCCAACCAACACACCCCCGTCAACAAAACAAACAAACAAACAAGGGGAGAACATGCCCACGCCAGCACCACTACAAACATACTGTGACTTAAACAAACACCTACGCCGAGTGATGAGTACACACACACACACACACACACACACACACACACACACACACGCACACACACACACACACACACACACACACACACACACACACGCACACACACACACACACACACACACACACACACACACACACACACACACACACACACACACACACACACACACACACACACACACACACACACGCACACACACACACACACACACACACACACACACACACACACACACACACACACACACACACACGGACCTATTACAATGTCCGGCATATGTGTGATTTTGGAATATAATAAATGAATGACTGAAATATATACAAAAGGGCGACTGTCTCTCCGCCACGTTAGTAAACAAATGACTAAATTCAAACATAAAAAAAAAATATTATTTATATCCTACAGTAATAAGAGTTAAGAATATATGCAATAACTGTTACTCTTTATAATGAAGTCAAGTATTTAATGTTCTGAGGGAGGACAGTCTAGTGTGTGTGTGTGTGTGTGTGTGTGTGTGTGTGTGTGTGTGTGTGTGTGTGTGTGTGTGTGTGTGTGTGTGTGTGTGTGTGTGTGTGTGTGTGTGTGTGTGTGTGTGTGTGTGTGTGTGTGTGTGTGTGTGTGTGTGTGTGTGTGTGTGTGTGTGTGTAACTGATGATGGTTCCATTAGCCCTGACCTTCCTCTTAACATTACAATTCCCCGAGAAGCATCACTTGGTGATATACGAGTATACAGTCTCACTCTCTCTCTCTCTATAAACGCACACACACACACACATTATTATTATTATTACATGTTATTAACGGTGTTAGTTTAAATACACAGCAAACTACAATAACAAGTATAAAAAATTATGAAGTCAAATATTTGTCGATACAATTATTGTGCAAGAGTACATCACTATGCTTTTGTCTGGCAACAATAAATGTGTAGATTTTGTTTATACTGAATGGATGTTGGTCCCGACCAGTTAACTAAGTTCAATAAAGCCCAATTTCACACACACACACACACACACTATATGATTTTTGTAAATAAAGAACCTGTGTGCTGATTTGAAAGGGTTATTTTTAGAGGGTACAGAATGTCCACTGAGAATATGGGTGTTAGAAGCACCGTGTGTGTGTTACCATCCAAGCTGGTTGTTTGGTGGCATAATAATTTCAGAGAATGAGCGTACAAATGATAAAGAAAACCTTTAATAAATAATTCAGTAAAAACAATAAAATATTACTAATTTTTGGTGACAGTGATCGTCCACGCAGATGACCGCCGCCAGTCTCACACACATGATAGAATGACCTGAGCATAAACATTTTTCTCAAGAAACCGGATAAATATACAATCTGAAATATTTTCCTAATTTTCTTATAAATGTTTTCTCTCTTAATGATGGGGAAGTGAAGGTGGTCTAGTACAGTACCGGGCCACGCTGCCTCCCTCTGTACTGACGGTTTAGTAAACAATGTTCTTAACGGGTCACCGGGTGTAGGGGACCCACTCTTAACACATATAAACTGGTGGGTCTTGGTACTGACTCATGTTTATATAAAGTATGAATTATTTAAGTTAGGTTAGGTTGGGTTAGGTAATAGACCGTCTACAAGTCATTAATGGTACAACTACCTTAACTTCCTCGCTCGGTTAAACAAAGTAGTTAACGTAACGATATCGGAACATTAAGGCGAGGATAACGTTTAAATATCACTTACCAACGGAATTTCGCCTCTAGCTGTAAACCATTAATGTTCCGATATCATAACGTTATCCTCCGCTATCGTAACAAAGTTCGCTGCTGTGCATAAATTACTCACTCCTGTTGATATTAATTAACGACTCATAATTAAAGAAAAATAACCCCAATTCACTCCTATCATTCTAACGTTCATACAAAGGAGTCATATATACATTAAAAACCCTTGAAAATATACATCTATATACATCACGAGTGTAGAGAGAAAGATAATTGGTTACCTGTGAACAGACCCCAAAAATCTCACCTGCCTTGATTAAACTGATGAATTTGTTTTGCGCTTGACGAATCTTTTTTTTTTTCAAGTGTGACTTAATACATCCAATGACTAATTCTTGATCACCTGAGTCATGTTACTCGTTTAAGAAGAATGATAATGATAAGATAATATTATATGTACTGTCTTTCTTTACCTCTTGAGAGTAGATACGGGAACAAAAAATCGCCAGTGTGTGTGTGTGTGTGTGTGTGTGTGTGTGTGTGTGTGTGCAGGTGTGTGACAAAACAAGATCTCATAACAATTCGCTGATCATTATTTTCTCTAAATATTCTGACGAAGTTTTGATCCGCTCATAGGCAACGGGCCAGCCTGACCCTTTGGAACCTGACCCCTGCTGACTCTGGCGCCTGACCCCCCTGCTGACTCTGGCACCTGACCCCCTGCTGACTCTGGCACCTGACTCTCCTACTGTTTCTGGCACCTGCCTCCTACTGACTCTGGCACCTGACCCCCTGCTGACTCTGGCACTTGACCCCCTGCTGACTCTGGTACCTAACCCTCCTGCTGTCTCTGATACCTGACCCTCCTACTGTTAAGTGCTGGCAGTGCGATAACCTAACCTAACCTAACCTAACCTAACCTAACCTAACATACACCACTATCGTCTCATTCCTTTACTTCTGTCCTGTTTCCTTTGATTTCATCCTGTTCTTTTATTTCCTTCTTTTCTTTCATCTCTTCCTGTTCTTTCATTTCTTTCTGTTCTTTCATCTCTCCTCGTTCTTCATTTCTTCCTGTTCTTCCATTTCCTCTTCACCTTTCATTTCCTTCTACCTTCTCCTGTTCTTTAATACCTCCTAAATATCTCAGTTAAAGGAGAAATTTCCACCATCTCCTAAAACTCCTTTAATCCTGTTTCCCTGTCCTCCTGTTTCCTGTCCTCCTGTTTTCCGTCCACATTTTTTCATGTCTCCCTATACCCAACCTTCTGTTTCCCCTCCTCCTGTTTCCTGTCCATTTTTCCCCCCGTCCTCCTGTTTTCCGTCCACTTTTTCCCCCCGTCCTCCTGGCCAATAGTGACACTCAACGGGTGACGAAAAGTGTTGTTCTTCCATGTTTTTTTTCATTTTTCTTTATTTTACAGCTGCCTTTCGCCTCGTATTTCTGCCTCGGCCACTGGATACTGACGGTGAGCGGGTTATGTTACGTACACAACCATCTTTTTTATACATTTACGACCTCCTTCCTCCTCCTCTTCTTCCTCTTCCTCTTCCTCTTCCTCTGCAACCAACCGAATCTTCATGGCGCTTCTTCCTCTTCTCTCTGGCCTCAAAAATATCAGTTAAAAATTTTCAGGTTCACAAATATTGACCGGAACTTTGAAGATGAAATTATGCAGGATTTTCTGACTTCTTTTTTATGCTCATGTGAAAGTGATTCCCATCCTGGTGGAGAATTATCCTGAAGCTCCACGACAGAAAGAAACTCTGATTGAAAACGAAAACCGAAAAAAAGGAGAAAAAAATATGAAAGTGATCTGGTTTAGAGTGGATCTCATTTTCTTTTTACTGTGGGTTCGACGCCATGTGATATGTTGGTGAGATTCGATCCCTTTTCTGTGGGTTTGCACATGAAACAGTATCACTAGTCTATACATTATACACATCTACATAGACGCCATAGTTTTACCTGTATATCAATGATCTTAGTTTACTGTATAGTGAAACAAACAATGAAGAACAAGTATACCTGTGTGACTTAACTGAAATCATTATTGTCTTCTTCTTCTTCTGCATACGTATACACGCATATAACACAGACACACGTATGTACACACAATGACATGCGCTCATGCACGTATATATACAAACACAAAACAAACACGAATGCACAATGGATGTACACCAAATGACATTCATGTACTTAAACACACACAGAAGATACATGTATATACACACAATTACACTCACCCATGCAGGTAAACGCACACACGACAGGCATGCGTATGTACACACAATAACATATAATTACGAACGTATACACAGTGACACAGACTCGGTTACGTTAACACATGTAGAACACAGCCACACACAAACACATACACACACAAAGAAAAACACACGCACACACACGCACACACACCTCTCTGATCATCGCCATAGCTAGTCCTGGCTGTGCACACAATGTCACCATGACTACGTCTAGCAGTACACACAATTACCATCAACTAATAAAAAAGACACAATTGGTATGAGCGTAAAGTCCCGCCGACACACAACACTACAAACGTACAGGCACAAAGGCCGGAGATTAATCTTAACCAAGTTGGTGGCCTAAAAATTCGAGTAAAAAAGTTTGTCTGTTCATCGGTTTACTGGTTTTACCTGAGCAAAAGCACGTGACCCCGAGTGACGCACACCTGTTGTTGTTGTTGTTGTTGTTGTTGTTATTATTATTAACAATACTATTACACCTACTAATAATAATAATTTCTTGTTCTTATGATGATGATGATGACGATGATGATGATGACGATGATGATGACGATATACTATTACACGTTCCTTGACGTTATATAATATCTCATCCATCGCGTCAGTAGTCAGGTGAGGGAGACATCTCTCTACAGGAGGTGGGTGGCTTCTCCTGCAGCCTTGTCACGGTCACTGATCCCCCAGAGAGCTCACACGGGATCCATGACAGGTATGATTCCATGAGCTTCACCAAGGGAATGAGGGTAATCGGGGTTATATCGTGTGTTCGTATACAGAAAACACATGCATGAGGAGAGTAATACACGCGAAAACATACAGAATAAGACTAGAATAACAGGTAAGTATAAAAACAAGTATTAATTACCTAGACATTATCTGAGTGCAAACAAACCTTTACCATGGCAGAGTAAATAACGAAATAGCGGGTGTCTCCCAAAAATGTCCCTCCCTGCCTCCCTCCCTCCCTCCAACTCACATTGTCTCAGGGAGGAAGCAGGGAAGCAAGCAAGCAAGCAGGCAGGCAGGGACATTTTTCTGGGACACTCTATAGAGACTTTGTTACTGTAACTTAATGTAGTCACCGCTGTCATGTGGTCGTCTTGTAGAACCACCGAGAAATCTTGTCCGACAGTTACCATAGCAACACTAGGCCAGTTCAAAAACACACACACACACACACACACACACACATCCACACACACGTCCACACACACACACACACACACACACACATCCACACACATCCACACACAACATATCTCTCATTCTAAGTTCCTTCTCTTCCTCCCCTCCAGATTATCTTCAACATTCTACTTCCTTCTCTTCCTCCCTTTATTTTATCCCTTTCCCTTCCGCTTCCCCCTCTTCCTCTTCCTCTCCTCGACTACCTCTTCTAGTCTTTCACTTTTTTCCTTCTCTCTTTTCTCTATATGGCTACAGACAGACACAGACAGACAGACAGACAGACAGACAGATAGACAAATAGATAGATATATAGATATAGATAGACATAGAAAAACAGATTGATAGATAACCCTGAACCTCCACCATTCTACAGGTTTGAAAATCAATTAGTCTATAAAATATACAAATTGAATCTCTACTACCATTCCTATTTCCATCTCTCTCCTTTACAACTAGTTCGGAATAATTTAAGTCCTCACACACACACTGTCCTTCTCAGATGCTTCCGTTATAAAAGTTACCAATACCATATCTTGACTCGCCTTCATCTCTCTCTCTATTATAGCAATGAAAAAAAAATCAATTTTGTTTTATCAATACAGCTTCTATAAATTTCTGCTACAATAAAACAAATAAAACGGCATTCCTGTTTTACACCCCTCTCTCCCTCTCTCTGGGTCACTGTCTCCTGTCACCCTCGACTGGGGCCAGATTTCAGCTTGGTCGTGGATGTTAAGTTTGTTATACAGGTGTGTGGGTGATCATGGAGGATGCTAACAACTTTATAATGTAAAGTTATTTTCTCAATTTGTTCAATTTGTTCAATTTGTTATTTTGATTTCTATAACTTGGTGTAGTTGGTAAAAGCTCTGTTTCATTTAAGATGTTTATGGTGATAGTACCAACTATACCAAGGTAAGGTAAGGTAAGGTAAGGTAAGGTAAGGTAAGGTAAGGTAAGGTAAGGTAAGATAAGGTAAGGTAAGGTAAGGTAAAGTAAAGTAAGGTAAGTAATGATGTTATTCATTTATATATTTTCGTATGACCACAGCTGGAATTTTAATAAAAAGAAATATATAGAATTTATCTCTATTTTGTAAGCACCCCTATCTAACGTGACAGTTGTTAGTCGAATTAGATTTTTAGAGAGATTTCCGTCATACCAAATCAGATGAGGCGATCAAAACCCTCCTCCATCTCAGTTCCTTCAATGGCGCCACAAACCTTCACATCCAACAATAAGCTCCAATAAGGCATTACATTGATGCCCTGGAAAGTTGGTAAAAACCTGATGAGGGAATACCCATTACCCCTGTGCCTCCACCCTGGCGTCTAGAGCGGGGATGGCAGCAGCTCAAGAAAAATTCAGGAAGCAACGTACAAGACCCAGGACCAAGAATATTGCTTTGTCACAATAGGGTCGGAGACTCTGGGAGCCCGAGGAAACAAAGCTCAAGATTTTCCTGAATGGACTGGAATCTAGACTCATTAAAACCTCCGGAGACTCCAGGGCTTCCAGCTACATGTTCCAGCAGCACCTCAGCAGAGTGACCCGGAGGAAGATGTTTGTTGCATACAGGG
Source organism: Homarus americanus (assembly GCF_018991925.1). Taxonomy (NCBI): domain Eukaryota; kingdom Metazoa; phylum Arthropoda; class Malacostraca; order Decapoda; family Nephropidae; genus Homarus; species Homarus americanus. Next base: position 11,199,047 of record NW_024737068.1, read on the forward strand.
CTCCTGCCACTCACCTGGAGAGCTCCAAGGAGTCCTCCATTAGAGATATTGTAGGTTAAAGTAACTGACGCACAACAAAATGTAAACACATAAGATAGTAAGAAAAGAAAATATCAACCAATAGTTGTAAACGATCCTTACACCTTTTTGGGGGAGGCGAAAGATCTCTGACACCCAAACATCCCGAGATGGTGCCTCTACACACACACAAACAATTATATATATATATATATATATATATATATATATATATATATATATATATATATATATATATATATATATATATAAAGTGAAGCAATAAATATCTGCATGTGTTTCCTCTTCAGCCTTGATCTCAATCTTCCAGCAAGTTGGATAGAAACAGTGAAATAGTTTGGCCACGACTTTCTCTTCGGCCAATGTGATAAAAGTGGCTCAAATGCATGAGTCTGGTGGTGTTATACTCGTCAAGTTCCTCACTGCCAGGATGTGACCTGAAAAAGTTGTGTAATTATTTTCACTTGAGGCTAAAACTTCAAGACTCTCTCATATTTATGCGTATTCGAGTTTCTTTTTCGAGAAAATCACACAAATGTTACTTTCTTCTGTTACGTATTCCTACTTCTACGCGTGCCTGGCTGTGTTCCTGCTGGTACTGTTCTTCCTAGTATTTGTTACTGGTAATGTTCTTGCTGGTACTTGTTCCTGGTATATTTTCCCTTTGTTCTTGTTCCTGGCACTAGTTCTAAGCACCATTCCTGCGAACACCAGTATCTCATTACAACACCAATACAGGGCATCACCACAATGCCGCTATTAAAACACCATCACATTACCACAATACCACTACAAAATCACTGCAACACCAACTTTCCACCTCCATCACCACTACAACACTCCTTCACCGTAATATAACCATAATATAGAGACTATATGAATTACCCATTTAACTCACGTACTTCCTAGATAAAAAATGAGCAGTAAATCTGATTTAGCCTGGCGACGCTCGACACTGCAATGGGTTCTCGGGCCTCATGATATGTATTTAGTGCATCATAGGAAAGAAAAGTACTTGAGGAATCTGTTAAGCTTGTAATAATTTGTTGGCAACTCAGAGGATTTTTCATTATAATTCAGTGGTTTATGCCTCGTGTTTTCACCCCCTTTTAAATTCATATTTATGGACAAAAACACGAAAATACTGGAGGAGATGAACGGAGAAGAAACATGAATAAAAATCAGAAGAAGGGAGGAAGAAGAAATTAAATAACAGAGAAGAAAAAAGATGAGAGGATAATAATAATAATAATAATAATAATAATAATAATAATAATAATAATAATAAACAAAACAACATCAACAACAATAAAAATAACCACCAATAACAATAATAACGATTAAAATAATAAATAACAAAGAAAATAACAACCTACAGGCAACCCTCTGAGAAAGGAAGAAATAAATTACAAGATCGCAATTTAGTAGAAAGATTTACTTCCTCCTGAGAGATAAGAAGAAAAAATTAAAGGCCCTGATTCGACGATGGCAATAAATATTTAGTTCCATTCCGAGGAAAAAAAAATAATTTCTTTTTTGTCGGGGTTTAGTAAATTAGTAATCATATGGTTCATTAAGTCCGATATAGATGTAGTCAGTATGGATTGTTTCCCCCTAAGAATGGCATCTTTAGTCTCGTCTCAGTAACAAGAAACCTTCCTGGGAATTGTAGAATTTACGGAAAGCACAGGAGGAATTTTACTGTATATTTGTGGGAGTTTATTCAAGTGATAATTATATAACGAAAAAAAGTTATATTAACAATAACAATAATAATAATAATAATAATAATAATAATAATAATAATAATAACGTGAGCCAGCCAGTCAGCCAGCAGCCAGGTAGCACAGGTGTACAATACCTCACTCACTCCCCTACTCACTACCACAACAACTATTTGACTAGAGCCAACTTGGACCCTAACCTGGCGAGGCATTATAACTAGTGGGTGAAAAACTACGTAATGGCGACCTAAACCAAGTTGCCGACGTTCACCTTCCTTTATTGAGGTGTATAGACGAGTTTACCTTGTGTATATTTGGTTATTTATGAAGGACCACACACACACACACACACACACACACACACACACACACACACACACATAAATAATATAATCAGCCACATGAGTGCCAACAAAGGTGGAAGATTTACCGAGTTATTCACGCGTAACTTTGTCAAGATTTCCATCTCTCAGTTTCACGACCAAGTCCTGCCAGACGAATTGGATTCCAGGACGAGATAAGAAGGCCGAGAAACTTTGATTTTGCGCTCCATTGCCGTAGCAGATGGCGCAGTGTGTGTGTGTGTGTGTGTGTGTGTGTGTGTGTGTGTGTGTGTGTGTGTGTTATTCTGATCATTATATTAAGTAATAGCCGCCTTTCCCCTCATAAAGACAACAATTCTACAAAAAGTACAACAGGAGTCGACCTAATGACCGCTGTAGTTGATAAAAAAAATGAAATTAATCAAACGATTATAAAAAAAAATAAACGAGTTCTTAGTTAAATAAAAAATATTATCAAAACCACTGAGAGAGAGAGAGAGAGAGAGAGAGAGAGAGAGAGAGAGAGAGAGAGCCCTATGGAGACTTATTTCCCTGAGAGTTTGAAGAACAATAGCTGAAAACAGGCGAAAGTTAAACGCTAATAGACAGACAAACAGACACAAGGACACTAAAACAAATAAACTATCATAACAAATAAACTGCAGACTTTACACTCAGTAATAAAATTAAACTAACAGAGATGTGATTGTGTTAACTTGATGGCCACCCGTCCGCTGGTGTGTTGGGCTCAGACATCACGCTGAGAACACGCTAAGACAACAGACTAAGACATCACGTTCAGACATCACGCTCAGATATCACGCTCAGACATCACGCTCAGACATCACGCTCAGACATCACGCTCAGATATCACGCTCAGATATCACGCTCAGATATCACGCTCAGACATCACGCTCAGATATCACGCTCAGATATCACGCTCAGACAACACACTCAGATATCACGCTCAGACAACACACTCAAACAACACACTCAAACAACACCCTTAACATCAAACTCAGACAACACACTCAAACAACACACTCAAACAATACACCCAGACAACACACCCAAACAACACACTCGAACAACACACTCGCACAACACACCCATAACAACACACTCAAACAACACACTCGAACAACACACTCGCACAACACACACTCAAACAACACACCCATAACAACACACTCAAACAACACACCCAAACAACACACTCAAACAACACACCCAGACAACACACTCGCACAACACACCCATAACAACACACTCAAACAACACACCCAGACAACACATTCAACCAGAAACAATTTAAATCCGTACTCATGTTCGTTATACCTTATAACTACCACACTACTTTTATCTACCCCTCGACATAAAGCTAAGACCCCTGATAGCCAGATACTTTCGTTGTCACCAAATACTTTCGTTGTCACCAAATACTTTCGTTCTAACCAAATACTTTCGTTGTCACCAAATACTTTCGTTCTAACCAAATACTTTCGTTGTCACCAAATACTTTCGTTCTAACCAAATACTTTCTCTCAATCATCTATATATATATGCGTTCAGGTTACCATCTTTCCAGTATATTCACTTTAACGTTGTGAGAAGCGACAGTCATATGGATAAAAATATAAATCGATAAATTTTTCTGCACTGAGAGATGTCAAGCCCGGAAGCTGCCACCAGGGTGTAGGTATGTAACACCCGATGGAGTTTTGTACATTAAACTTGCAGTCCCGTGTGTCTCGTGTGTGTGTGTGTGTGTGTGTGTGTGTGTGTGTGTGTGTGTGCTCTCTCTCTACACACACACACACACACACACACTCTCTCTCTCTCTCTCTCTCTCTCTCTCTCTCTCTCTCTCTCTCTCTCTCTCTCTCTCTCCCTTAAAATTTTTCACTCCACTTCCCTAAATCCCATACTCTCTCCCTCTCCCACTTTTTCCAGCTTTCACTTCCCTTCTCTCCCTCTTACTCTCTCTCTCTCTCTCTCTCTCCCTCTTTCTCATTCCCCTTCTCCCTTTCACTTTCTCCTATCCCCTCTCCCTAACTTACTTATCCTCCCCCGTCCCTCCCACCTCTCCCTCTCCATCTATCTCTACCCCCTTCCCCCTATTCCTCTCTCCCTCTATCTTCCCCCTTCCTCCTCTTCCCTCTCCCTCTATTTCCCCCTCCTCCTCTTCCTCTCTCTCCCGTTCCTCCTCTCCTCCCCCTCACTCCATCCCGGACCGTCAACAGAGCCATTCCATGTCCAGTAAAACAGGATTGGAGGGAATACAATTTTTTGGGGTCGGGCAGAGTCGAACCTCACACTCTAACACCCACCCATCCTGCCTTCATTCACCCGAGAGAAACGAAATAAAAAGAAAGAAATTAAATAGGCAAGAGAGAGAGAGAGAGAGAGAGAGAGAGAGAGAGAGAGAGAGAGAGAGAGAGAGAGAGAGAGAGAGAGAGAGAGAGAGAGAGAGAGAGAGAGAGAGAGAGAGAGAGAGAGAGAGAGAGAGAGAGAGAGAGAGAGAGAGAGAGAGAGTCGCATAAAAGAAATTAAATTAATTAGTGACCAAAAGAAAAAAAGAAAGAAAAAAGAAAACTTAAAAAGATAAAAAGAAAATACGAGCAAAAATATGAATGAAAGAAAAAGTTATATAAGAAAAGAAAAATAGTAATAATGCTAACAAAAAGAAATAAAATGAGATAAAAGAAAAGATACAGATATACAGACTAAAAAAGGCAGAAAGACAGAAAGGCTAAATATCGTAAAAACAAAAACAAACAAAAAACAGATGAAACAAACAAACAAACATATGGTGTCACGTTTTTCACCAACACACACACACACACACTTCACACCTGGGAAAAATAGATGAGAAACTAAAAAAATATAAGAATTTAATATATAAATAATGAAGATTTGGGAAAAAAATAAAGCAAGGAAGAATAGAAAGACAATAACCACTACAATGTATCAAAATGTCGTTGACTGGTTTGATGAAAATGACCCGGAAATCAATGTACTGTACTCGTCGATGATAAACGTGCTGCTTTAACTGATTGGCAGAACAACCCTCAGTCTCAGACCAAAGCTGATACCTTCAGCAAGAAGAAAGCGGCGGCTCAGCTCGAACTTCTCAATCTAAAGAACGACTGTTTAAAAATGAAGCATGTGAAATACAAAAATTGCAGATCAGCACAAGATGCGCGAATTCTTTAATTCCACTAAAACATTTTGTGGGCCAATCATTCATGGCGCAGCCCCCCTCCGCTCATCCAATGATAACGCCCTAATTAAAGATGAAAAAGGCATCCTTCAGCGCTGGAAAGAGCACTACCATTCACTGCTCAACCGAAACACCGATGTGGATGTCCTGACTACCCAGCAGGTCCCTCAGCATCCAGAGGAAACCCACCTCAGCTATCCTTCATCCCTGAATGAGGTAGCTACTGCCATCAAACATGAAAAATAACAAAGCCTCAGGGCCTGATGGAATCCCAGCCGAGGTGTATAAAGCAGGAGCACCTCTGCTTACCAGCCGTCTCCACTCTCTCCTGGAGAATATATGGGAAAAGGAGGAAATCCCCCCCCAACCTCTGAAAGACGCCTCCATCGTCAGTATTTATAAGAACAAGGGAGATAGGTCAGACTGTGGCAACTACTGCGGGATCTTGCTGTTGTCTGTAGCTGGCAAGATTATCGCCCGAGTCCTCCTTAAACAGACTTCTTCCTCAGGTGGAAAACTTCCTCCCAGAATCTCAATGTGGGCTGCCAGATACAGGAAAAGTGCAGAGAACAGCGTTTTGACCTGTACATGGTCTTCATCGACCTAACCAAGGCCTTTGATTAGATCAACATGGAAGCCCTCTGGTGGACCCTCAACCGTTTTGGCTACCCACCAAAATTCATCGCCATTGTGAGGCAACTCCACATTGGTATGCGCGGCAGTGTCCTGCACAATGGCACCCAGTCTAAGTTCTTCCTCATCCGAACTGGGGTTAAACAAGGGTGTGTACTGCCACCAACTGTCTTTTCCATTTTCTTGGCCGCCTTCCTTACTCGTGCCAGTGCCAATTTAGCCGGCGGGGTGGACATCGAGTAGCGGATGAAGGGTCTTTCAACATAAGACGACTCATGGCGGGAACAAAGATGTTAGCAGCTTCCATTACAGAACTTTAGTATGCAGACGACCTCACCTTTGTTGCTCACACGAAACGTTACCTACAGGAGATCCTGAACACCTACGCAGATGCGTATGCACACTTCGGCCTTGAGGTGAATGTACGTAAGACTCAGATTCTCTTTCAACCTGCCCCTGGTTCAGCCACACCTCCATCATCTATCTAGCTTAACGGTGGTGCTACCCTCTCTAATGTTTACGTTCCATCCTCCGAGTTCGCTGGGAAGACAAGAGAACAAATTCTAGTATTCTCGCTGACATCAACTGTTGGTACATCGAGGCTACCATTATCATTGAACAACTACGTTGGACTGGCCAGTGGCCATGTTACCAGCATGGACGACAGTAGACTGCCAAAGCAGCTACTTTACAGTCATCTAACGAATAGTAAACGTAACGCTGGTGGACAACTGAAAAGGTATAAGGATAGTCTTAAAAACCCTGAAGAAGTGCCAAATCGACCCCTCACCTGGGAGATGATTACGCCACACCGTAACACTTGGAGGAACACCACACGAGAAGGTGTCAATACTTTCGAGTTAGCCCGACTGCATACCGAGGCAGACAAAGCGCCAGCGCCGGAAAGAAGCTGCCGCCGCCCCTCCCGCACTAGATGTAGCCTTCCACATATGCAACATCTGTGAACGACCCTGCCAGTCCCGTATCGGCCTCTTTAGTCACTTCAGAACTCGCCAACGTAGGTGATATCCTTAATAACTCATATAATTATATCATAGCTGGATGATCGTCATACTCGATTCCGAGTGACAGCAAAGTAGTAATAAGTAGTAGTAGTAGTAGTAGTAGTAGTAGACAAGAGAAGGCATAATGAGAGAATTAAAATGTCGATCACAGCAGCTTCAATTCGCTAGTGTTCACAACCCTGGTGGATGGGCCCAAGGCAAGATGTTTCTACGCCAGACTCGCGGAGCTGATCTCCGAACAGAAGCAGCAGCCCAGGAGTTATGTCACAGCCTGGATGAGATGTCGACTGTCCTTCTCTCTCCTTCGGTCGGCTTTGCTCTGCCTCAGGGGAACGAGAGCTTCTGCCCCTACTCCGTCAACTGCTGCAGATATCGACTATGAGGCTACAGTCACCGAATGCCGCATCGATCTGCGGCTCAACTAATTTAACACAGATAGGATAGTTGCTTATGTATTAGGATATTTAATATTAAGGTAAATAAATGGTGGCGAAGGTGTGGCTATTGGGGGAGGTAGTAGTAGTAGTAGTAGTACCTACATACAATCCTGCCCTCCACACACACACACACACACACACACACAGTGTTCTGGTGATGACGAATGGTTTGAATTAGTTCCAATCACCTTATACACACACACCCACACACACACACACATATATATATATATATATATATATATATATATATATATATATATATATATATATATATATATATATATATATATATATATATATATATATATATATATATATATATATATTCATGTACTCTCGGTCGTGTGTAGGTCTCATACATGCTGAAGGCAACAACCCACAACATGGCCTGGGTCACACCATGAATCACATAACCTTCCACAACTCCGCAACTTTCCTCATCTCTCCGCCTTGTGACGTCACTCTTCCCTCAGTGGAGGAGACAGGGAGGTGAGAGAGGAAATTCCCTCGTCGTGTAGAGGCTTTGTTGCTCCCGAGAAAAAATGGTGAAGTAAGCCGGGAGGTATTGTGGGGCGCCACGGTCTATTGCCTGTAGATCCTTATGATGTGTGGTGGTGGTGGTGGTGGTGGTGGTGATGGTGGTAGTGGTGATGGTGGTAGTGGTGATGGTGCTTTTAGTGGATTGTGGTGGTGATGACGGTGATGTTTGTGATGTTGGTGGTGGCGTTGTTGTGTGGTGATGATGGTGATGTTGGTGGTAATGGTGGTGGTGCTGTTAGTGGATGGTGGTGGTGGCATAACTAGACTCAAACAGCATAAATATAGTGTTAGGACAGGCCAGGCCAGGCCAGGAATTAAATGGTTTGTTCATTCATATGGGAGATAATAATCATTGTATTGAATGGGCTTCTCATTGTAATTCACTTATCAGTAGGAACATTATAGTTAGTCTCAATAAACATGCTGAATCTGTTAACATGAATTTGAGTAATGTCTGTACATAATTTTGCCATTAAGAAGATTTGTAACCAGGTAAAAGGGTTGGGTAACTACTTTATGGTGGACACCTGCTGCCCCGAGGGACTTGATCTCATTCTCCTTGTTTTTAAGTACTCAGTCTGTACAGTCTGTACTCATCCCTGGAATGTGAATTACACGTTAGGGCTTGGGAACTTTGTTTTCTTTTTTCCTATGTGATTATCAGTATATATATATAGGGAGAAATTATTTATAAAAATAAATAAGACGGAATAAGAGATTCATCGATTCATAAACAGATAAATAACAAGAAATATACAGATAGATTGGTGAACAGATAAGCAGACAACTACAACGAACAGAAAAGGTTGTTAGATATATGAAAAAAGGAAATAAAAGAGAAATAGACGATTAAGAGAGAGTGAGAGTGTCAATCCAAGGTGTCAGCAACTGTAACTGGTGATACTAATGGCTCACAGTTACCAGATAATTGTTGGCGTGTTATTGTATCCTCCCACGGTTCTTACTTTCGCAGAAAAAAAATCAATGTTATTTTGACTCATTTTATAAGTCATCAAAAAACTTAAATGAGGATCAGCACATGCAATCAAGTGAGTAAACAGATTCAGCACGATGTACTGTCCGCTCAGCCAGCCACCACCCAAGATACTTCGCCAATACCAATATGGCCGCCGTGAGCGAAGAGTGGCTTCACTGTCCGCGGCTGTCGCCATCTCCTCTTATAAAACTTCCTTGCTTATGATGCTTCTGTTTCCTTCATACTTGTGAATCAACTGGGTGTTCAGACACACTGGTGGATAAATAGCTAACTTTACTACCTGTGCTAATTTTATAGAACGGTAACATACAATTAAGCCTCTGCCTCCCCTTTGAGTTCCCTTGCTTCGAGAGATATATATATATATATATATATATATATATATATATATATATATATATATATATATATATATATATATCTCCGGCGTACAAGGAGCAGAGGCCTGACATATTGCTTCAATTTACATTAATAGTCCTTGGCACCTCCGCCTACCTTCCCCCACCCCCCACCCTCCCATTCACTAGACAGGGCGTATCATCAATTCAAGAAGCTCACGAGTATGATCCTTTAAAATGTTATATTCCTCACTTATCTATTACCATCGTCCCCAGGAGGAGAAGGAAGGAGAGCGTTATGGGTGGTGCAGTCAGTCAGCCGGCACTCAAAGTTTACTCAACACATTCCAAACACTATTTATTGTTATCATGTTTTTAACACGGTCAGTGATGCTGCTTAAGGGTCATAGGTAACTTACAGGTACAGTAGTCCCATAACTTAGGTGAGTTTTATAAGAGTAGAGGACGAGATCTTACGATGTTCACTACAAAACAGATCATTTGATTATTACCGCCACTCACGCCGTGCTGCACATAAGGCCTCCACATAGCCAACCTCCTGTCTTGAGCCTCTTCTAATACAGTACTGTCCACCAGCTGTTTCCTGCTTCTCTCTTCATACTACTTAACCAAGTACCCAGACCTCAGCTTCTTCACTTATCCTACCAGGTTCTTGGTGGAGGGTGTGGCCTGGCCAACTCCATCGGCCCTTCATCAGAGTTTTATCAATAATGGCGCGTTCGTTGTTTACCTCGTGGCGTTATTTCTAAAATGATCTTGTTAACGTATCTCAGTATCCTTCTCTGGTCTTTGTTCTCAAAAGCTTAGAATCGTCAGGATACTATTTCAATTTCATACTCTACCAGGATTCTTTTCTTTGTCCGAGGATTGATCTCACTAGGGAAGTATATGGACGAATGTTAGTATAAACTGTCACCCTAAGAGCTCTATATAGCTCGGCCAACATTCGCATTACCTCTTATAATTATGATCTTGATTCTTTCTGTTAACATACCTACATGAGATCCTGTATTCATGATGATCAACACCAGACAATTATAAGACCCACGACATAATATTCTGTCTTTTTGATGAAATGATTCCTTCCTGCGTTGTTCTTCTCTACTTTAGTTTATGTTCATCATTAGACATACAGGTACTTCCTTTCTCTTTTCCTTCGGCTTGTTTAACATTAATTGCTATTTTTTAGCATAAACACGTTACGGTATAACTATCATGACACTAAACAACAATTTAGTAATGTGCTTCATGTTGTGTTCAGTTAATGTGTAAGGAGGAGCAGACATGGCAGTCAACAGGCCCTCGACAGCGACGCACATTCATCACGCCAATAATTCCCTGTCTGGCGTCTCATCCATCACACGACTTGCAAACTTTGAGTTTTGGCTGAGCGAGACGCAGCCGTTGGAGAAATTGTAATCGAACAACGTCACACACGGAGTTAAGAGGTGCTGATTTGTTTACTAATTATTCTACCGCACTAAAACAGTTGATGTAATTATAAGAATGTCTATCCGCAACAAAGCGTACGGTAGACACAGGCATACAGAAAGAGACATCCAACTACAAACAGTACAGACATAGACACAGACACACGAGCACAGACAGACAGACACACTCACCGTTCATACGAGAAGAAATAAAGAGTGTCGCCTTGTGGTTGAGGCTAACAATTCAACCTTTTCTCTTGTGTGTGTGTTAATGCTCTACATCTCCATAATAACAAAAGGCGTCTGGTTACCCTAAAAGCCACAACATAGAGTAGAGGTATAATGTCTTAATGGTACGGTAGTAATATAGTACTACTGTGACACAGGAGAGGATGGTAATGGGGAGTTAGTGATGGTAGTTACATTAAGGATACATATATACGGTATATTTACATGTGTGTATGTGTGTGTGTGAACCTAAGATCCCTGAAGAGAAAACACACACACACACACACACACACACACACACACACTAACCCACCCTACACAAAAAAATCCCAAAATAACTTAAAAAATAAAAAAATAAAAAAAAATAAAAAATAAACACTGAAGTGACCAGAGAATAAACTTTGACCAGAGGATACTTGTAAAAATACACGTATATTTTATACCGTTTTGGTACTTTTTAAAAACTTTGAATAAATATACGAGAGGACAAGAGAAAGCTTTCCACCGACATGTCAAGTGCTGTCTTAAAAGTTGTGGGAGGGAGGACAGGTAGAGATGGATGGTGGTGGTGCAGTAAGATAAATAGAAGGATAGATAGATGGAAGAAGAAACGCAATGGATGGTATAGTCACATCAACAAAGATAGATAGATAGATAGATAGATAGATAGAGACACAGCGACAAAGATACATATAGATAGACTAAACATACATACATACATACATACATACATACATACATACATACATAATGTACAGTCGGTTCAAAAGTCTTGAACACTTGACAGTATTTGGCATGTAAGTACCCGAAGATCTTAGGTATTAAGGAGAGTTTTATCCCATTTTGTGGTTCAGGCATAATATGTGATGACAAGTAATGTTATTAGTATATCTCAATCATATATGTATAACTCAGACGTAGATGACAGATATTGATAAGTGTTCAAGACTTTTGACCCCGATTATACATACATACATACATACATACATACATACATACATACATACATACATACATGTCCATACATACATACATATTAACAGACACAGACAGACAGATACTTGCTGAATATATTAAAAACTATTATTAGTGGGTTATATTTCAAGTAATTAAGAGTCATTAGCCTGGTCAGGAGCCACTAGTAAGGTGGAGAGGTGAATGTGGTAATTAGAACAGGAATAAAATGGAGAGGTAATTACATATATATTTTTTTCTTACAGGGCTTAGCCCCACCCGGACACAGGTCACTGACCCACATCGGGGCCTGCGGGGCGAAAATGTAATAATAATAATAATAATAATAATAATAATAATAATAATAATAATAATAATAATAATAATAATAATAATAATAATAATAAGGAACCAGAAAGAAATACAAAAATTAAAAAAAGATCAATAGTGAGAAACGATATATTTATGATGGGTTGTCAAAGTAAGAGAAACAATTGAGACCTGCAATTGTGTGTACAGGAGGCAGAAAGTCAGATCAGAAACCTGGGACTTGGTCACAATTGTGTGTGGTGCCATATGGCAGCAGGGTCTACCATTAGACAACACATTATGCTTCCAATATCTTCCCAGGCGGTAGTACCTCCCTGTTTGGCAGCTGCCTACTACCTACTACCTGTTCGTGAAGTTTAATTGCTTAACATTAATTAAAACTGAAACTGAGAGAGGCTTTGTAACTGAAACTGAGTGTCTTTGAAACTGAAACTGGCTTTGAAACTGAGAGTGGCTTTGAAACTGAAATATAGAGTGACTTTGAAACTGAAACTGACTTTGAAACTGAAACAGAGTGACTTTGAAACTGAAACTGGCTTTGAAACTGAGTGGCTTTAAAACTCATTTACATTTATTTGAGGACTGGATCACACGTTAGAGAATAGAGGAAGAAAACCAGAGCAAGAGAGGCAGGCAGAAAACATGTCAGGACTTCATCACGTGTAAACAGGTGAATGTAAACAAGACTTTTTTACACCTACCACCCCACATAAAAAGTATATGTTATCGTACTCTGTGTGATCTTAGTTGGGAAGTTATAGCGGTCTAGTGGTGTAGTTTCCTTCTGAGGGGATGATCACTCTGGCTGGTAAGAGGAAGGAGGGAAGAAGGAGGTGCTTAGGAATGAAAAACACATCGAAACTTGAAGCTAACTGAGGCAAGTTTCTGAGTAATATTATTCATTAAGGGAGGAAAACTTGGGCTGTAAGTGAGCTGGAGGGGGGAGGGGGAGATAAAGAGAGGGAGGAGATGGGTACACTGGATGTTGGAGTTTTGTGAGTGCGTGAGGGTAGGCCCCGATAGAGGGTTATTATGAGGGTGAAAGCCAGGCCAAGGATTGATTTTTATCCACTCTCTCTCTGTATCCTGCCTCTCTCTCTCTCTCTCTCTCTCTCTTTCCCTCTCTCTCTCTCTCTCTGTATCTCTCTCTCCCCCTCTCTCCCTTTCTCTCTCTCTCTTTTCTACAGATTGAGCTAATGAGTTTAATTTATTTATTCCTGGGTCTTAGTTCGAGTATTGATAATATATATATAATTAGAGTTTCGTTTAGGGGATTATTTTTGTTTAACGGGCTAGTTCTTGTATTCGAGATCTTAATGCGTACCAGGGGGCGTGTATAGGGCATCTGTGGACCTGAAAATTGACCTTATGCCAACTCTAAGCCTTTGAGCTGTCCCTGATACGAGTAAGTTGTAGAAGGCTTTAACCCCAAGAGTGATGAGCTGACGTGATATTTTATTTTGGAGACCGCCAGATACACTACACACGTCTACTTTACACACACACACACACACACACACACACACACACACACACACACACACACACACACACACACCAGATCATTAATGTTTTTCACTTTATTTATGAGGTAAATTGATACTGTAACGTAGTAATATATAATTTAGTGAACCCTTTAGAGTCGAACCTCCTCCCTCCTCAGCCAATATCCACCATTCGCTGTACTAAAGGAAATGCAGAATGATATCTACCTGTTCTATAGTGTATACCAACACAAGAGTCAAATATTCTGATCATTATTTTAGACATAAGATCATTTTGTGAGTTTGAGGAAGAACAAGGAAGTCGTTTACAACAAAATGATCTATTGTTATAACGTCACGAGCACCCCCCCCTCTCTCTCTCTCTCTCTCTCTCTCTCTCTCTCTCTCTCTCTCTCTCTCCGTTATAAACTCGCTTACATCACGCCAACTGGTGATAATCCTCCATTTAACCTTAGCACACAACTCACGTTTTTTTTAGTTTTTGTTGAAGGTAAAATAGTTAACACGGTAGACATTGATCTGTTTTACTCAATGATGTTAGTTTACAATCATAGCATCACCAAGCTGTTCCTATGGTAACGTTGGTGACGCGTCAGTCTAATCACACAGAGGGACAGTCGTTTGGTGGCTCATGTTTACTAAATTTGACAACGTGAGACGAGTAGATGACGTGTGACTTGAGCCGTGTTTTAGCGAGCCGTAAAACCAAACTCATGTTGATGGGATACACGTTCAAGCGATATGGTAAGGCAAAAAAAAAAGTAAATAAAAAAAAAAATAAAAAAAAAATATATAAAATAAATAAATAAATAAATAAATAATAATTGTGATAATTTTACCAAGTTCTGAACACACATTAATGACGTTATATTTCTTACTAAGCCTAATAATAATGTACACATATTACCGAAGGCCAAAATGAGAGACAGTCCACGAGTCCTTCAGATGAGCTGCAGTGAATCGTCGCCTAAAACTGATCGAGAACCACTGGCCTCTCACGTTAATCCTTATTTAGTATCACACGACACAAACACACACGGGGACAGCTCAGCTTCCATAAATATATCTCAAACAGCAATAAACATACCGGCCGAAGACACAAACATGCACACACACTTACCACATCACTCACTGGTTGATATATTCCAGCTTTACTCTCCTCTAGCCGTTATGTCTTCCCATTCTTCCTGTATAACTCCCGCCGCCCTTCCTGGTGCTAAAAGTCTACAAGAACCTTTGTTATTATGTATATTATTCCCTATGTTGAGGTGTGTGTGTGTGTGTGTGTGTGTGTGTGTGTGTGTGTGTTCAAGGCTGATTATTATTTTTACGAGGTTCTGAGATCTTAATCGGCTACTTGCTCTCTTTCTACTAGTTTGTGTGTTTTATCTGACTCTCTCTCTCTCTCTCTCTCTCTCTCTCTCCCAAAGCAGCAGTGGTTTACCTGCGATTTGTAAATAAAATTTCATAACTTCGTATATTATTTAGCGCCTGAATTTTATGAAGATTAACCTGTTCTCTGGGGAAATTACATCCTCAGCGTGCTCCAGTAATGATGAGATAGGAGTCTTGTTTATACGTAGAACAGCGAGGTTAATACAATCTAACCTCATACACATCACATATATAATATATATATATATATATATATATATATATATATATATATATATAGATCTACGTCGAAAAAAAATCAAGTTGAAATTGTTAAACGAACACATATAAACAAATTAATAATAACTCAATTAACGATAAAAAAAATAAAATAAAATTAAGATCCAGAATGCTCTCCAATAAGCATCGCATTACAGGATTACCAAGGCGTGTGTAGCCATTAAAGGCTCCCAGCAAATCGGTTGGGTCATTGTCGACGTTATCCACCGTAAGCAGAGTAAAACAAAAACTTCCTTGCAAATTAGTTCTCACAGCGGGCACCAGAGGGCTACTAACTATCTCACACTTCCTGGCGCTAAACTGGAGCCATGTTGCCATACACGGCGATAACAGGTATGGTCTAGTGATTCGCGGATTAAAGTACACATTGCCATAGAAACGTTCTGCGACATATAAACGAAACATTTCTAATAGAGCTTAAATTACTGCCGGACACACACCGCTGTTTGACGCACAAATAAAATATCCTATTACAATTAATTATTCTATAAACTTGGGATTAGAAATAATTAAAATTTAAATGAGTAGATGATCTTAATTTTTAGTTCATATTGAGTGAAATAAATAGAAGATGTACTCTGGCTCTACATTATTTTCTCTCGCCTCTCCAGTTAAGCGAATCTGCTAATTAAAGGCAAATTATTCCACTGGTTCATATCAACAGCTTGTGTGGCAACGGGGACCAGTTTATCCCAACACCAACACATAGTGGGTGGGTGTTTGAGGGGAAGGGGTGGAGTGAAAGAAAGAAAAAAAAGAGAATAAGAAGGAAGATTAAAAAACAAAGGGTGTGGAAGAGAGGCTAAAGTGGCAGAGAAACAGGAAGGTGGAGAACACGAATGGCAGACACATGCTTTACCAGAACATCATCCACGGAACATCTCTGATGATGATGAACAAAACAGAACAACGAATTTCTGGAAAGCCGAAGATGTGAAAAGTTTACGAATGACGGACGACCATGATAACGGTGCCTCCAGGCTGACCAAACAAACAGACATAAATAAGCAAGAATTATAAGGTAAACGCTATCCCTAATTAGCGATAGCAAGAGAACAATGATATCATAGACGATAACCTGTACCGCCTTAATTACTACCCGACGGATGTTTGGGGGAAGACAAGAGCAGATAAAGGATAGCAAGAGGGAGTGTGATGAATAAACGGAATGGCTGAATGAACTATTACAACAGACACTAACGAAGTATTGGAAGATACGGCCCCAAGAAACGGGTACTTTCTCTCCCTGGGGCACCTGGAGAGAGAGAGAGAGAGAGAGAGAGAGAGAGAGAGAGAGAGAGAGAGAGAGAGAGAGCCAGCACTGCCCACTCCCCACCTACACCCCACACCTCTCCTCCCTGCCGACAGGTCTTTTCAACATCCACCACCCTCCCCACACGCCCTGAGGTCCTCCTTGTCACCACCCCGCCAACACCTCGTCACCTCACACAAATAATGATTTTGTTTTATAATATTAAAGATAAAATTCACCGATCAATTTGGGCATAAGAGAATTAATAAATTAAAAGTGATAAAATGATTTACAAATTAATTTATCTACATTCGCGTATATGTCTTGATACTGATATGTTAAGTTATAATACATGTCTAATTTAATATATTAATTTGGGTATATTTAAACACCACGATATATTAAGCGTTGAGTTTATTGGAGGAGAGTTGGGTGAGGGAGATTGTGGAATACTAAGACTGTTCCTCTCCTCCACCCATCTTCCTCTCCTCCAAACCCACGCCCTCAGCTCTTAGTCCTCCTCTTCCTCCTCTCTCGCCTCCTCCTCCTCCTCCTCTCTCGCCTCCTCGTGTTTAAGGAGGTCTCATGGTCTGCCTCAGGTTCAAGGTTGAGAGAGAGTGATGATGGCGCGTGAACTGAGTCACCACAACACCTTCCTTACCACACCTGTTTGATGCAGCCATCCTCAATACGTACCTCCCTCCCTCCCTCCCTGCCTCCCACCACCCTCCCTCCCCACCACACACCCCTTCACTCTCACCACCACACACTCCCTCACTCTCACCACCACACACTCCCTCACCTCACCACCACCACCACACACCCTTACGCCAACCTTCACCTATCATACCCTCAGCTATATATTTATCTTAATCTTTTCATACATTTCCACCATTCTTACTCCTCTGACACACACTTAAACGCTGCCTTATGTTCTCAGCTTCAAAGGTTCACAAGACAAACATATCGACCAAACTGTAGATTTAAGAACGGATCTAACTAACTTTTCTTGTTATTGAGCCACGATACAAAAATAGATTCTAAAAGCTTCTGAAGTTTGTAATATTTCCTCTCAACTGATAACATGAGAACATTATATAAGTTACGATATAAAAAATGGATTCTTAAAGAGTTTCCTACGGTAGAAAAATTTTCCCCCGTAAGTGAAGACATGGGATGAAATTTTACTCTCTAGTAAACTTAAATTGAGACACAAAATTGGCGTATAAAACACGATGGCGGACACCTTCCCCTGAGAGACACTGTACCCAGATGACGTATACGAATCGCTGAGGATCTTGATGAAGGTGAGTGAGACGGACAATACGGCTGAATGGATCACGGTGAACATATGCAAATTAGCACCAATTAACAAGCAGTGATAACGATGAATGTGTGTAGTTAATTGCTGAAGATAACCTCATTTAATGGGGGTTACCTCTTGTGTTATAGTAATGGAGAGAGAGAGAGAGAGAGAGAGAGAGAGAGAGAGAGAGAGAGAGAGAGGAGAGAGAGAGAGAGAGAGAGAGAGAGAGAGAGAGAGGAGAGAGAGAGAGAGAGAGAGAGAGAGAGAGAGAGAGAGAGAGAGAGAGAGAGGCCGAAACAATAGAGATAAATATACAAAGAACAAATTAACATGAAAAAAGAGACAATGACACCCACACACATACGGACGAAAAGTGAAAAAGAGCCTTATATATGAGATACGATACCTCCTACCAAGACCACGACAGAACTGTTTATGCTCCCATCCCATGATCCAACCACTCCAGACCCCCATCATTCAGACTCTACCATCTGTGACCCCACCATCTGTAACTCCCACTCATCTGTGACCCTCTAATATCTGTGACCCCCACCATCTGTGACCCCCACCATCTGTGACTCCCCAACAGCTGACTCTACCATCTGTGACTCCACCATCTGTGACCCCCACCATTCAGACCCAACAGCCAGTGACTTACTCATTCAGACCCCCTACCATCTGTGACTCCTACCATCTGTGACTCCTAATTAACTGGTGACTTCACCATCTGTGACTCACCATCTGTGACTTCACCATCTGTGACTCTACCATCTGTGACTCCTATCATCTGTGGCCCCACCATCTGTGACTCCCACTAACTGTGACCCCACCACCTGCAACCTCCTCCTGTATTCTCTCATCTTTGGACCCCCTTTCCTCTTTTTTCCCCATCCTTTCCCTTTAGCTGCACTCCTCCCTTTGTTCCCCCACCTCCCCCTTCGTTCCCACACCCCTCACTGTCTGCCCACCCCCTTCCAATCGTGCCCCCACCCTCCCTTGTTCTCCACCTCCTCCCTTCGTTCCCACACCTCAATCGTCTGCCCACCCTCCTAACGTGCCCTCCTCTTGTTCCCCCACCTCCTCCTCTGTTCCCACACCCCCTCAATCATCCGCTCACCCCCTCCCAACGTGCCCCGACCCCTCCCCTCGTTGACCCCTGCTAACACAAACAACCCTTAATGAGGTGACTTACAGCAGTTCTCGTTAGGGAACACAGACAGAAAACAAACATCCTCAACGATTTTGTTGGTAATTTCGACATTAGATAATTTTTTTCAGAATTTTAAAAAAATAATTTCGAAATTCGACAAAAGATCTGAAGAAAAAAAAAGAGAGAATTTTTTATATTAAGTCCGCCAGGTTCATCGTCATGTGAGGAATATTTGACCGTTGACCATTTTTTCTTTGTTAGTTCGTTTATAATTTCACAAAACGGAACAATAACTATCAGTGATTCTGTCGTTAATCTTGAGGTTATAAGATTATACTCAGACTGTGCTGGGGATTTCGAAGTTAGGTTGATTTTTTATTTTATTATTTTTTTTTTACGAATTAGTCTGTAATTTCTAGGTTACGTCTATTTTTTTTCATTAATTAGTCAAGAATTTTAAAGTTATGTGATAATAATTTCTTCTATTTGTTAATGTCTCAGTAATTTTAAATTAGGCCATAATGCAGTTAATTTTAATCGCCATTTAAGCGAAACCTAATAACTGGGGATTTAATCTACATCTCTGAGTGTTTGGTTGTGTGAGCCACCCACCCACCCACCCACCCCCCAGCTGCTGACTCACCGATAACATAACATTATTCCTGAAAAAAAAGTCCAAATACTTCTCATTACAGCCGCTGCCAGACGCACGACCAGCCACCAGCCCTAACGCAGGTATACACAAATCTCCCTCACTTTTCTTTCTTCTCTTCATTTCATTAAAGAAAAAGTCAATTCAACGCCCACACAATCACTTCGCAACGCAACACCGCACGCCAACCCGAAATTAAGAGAAAAAACAAGAAAAAATGAAAGAGAACAGAACAGAACCCACAATGCAATACCCAGACGTCTTTTATTTTATTTTTTTCTGGTAATGGCTGACACAAACAACAGTTAATTAGCTATTTCCAAACCCTGAGTTCCTTTTTTTCTCTTTCCCTCTTGTTGCAAATAGCAATTGGAACGGCAGGGGGGGAACGTTGCAATGTCGTGCAAGTAATCCCGAGAGTTTTGTTGTTGTTGATGTTATTGTTGTTGTTGTTACTGTTGTTATTGTTGTTACTGCTATTGTTGTTGTTAATGTTGTTATTGTTGTTGTTGTTGCTGTTGTTGTTACTGTTACTGTTGTTTTTGTTATTAATGTTGTTGTTATTACTGTTGTTGTTGTGTATTTGCGCTAGATGCTTCACGTTTTAGTAAATCAATGAGTTACTTGTTGGTGGAGGAAGAAATGAAGGTAAAATGGATAATGAACATACAGTACACAATATATTCTATTGCCTGAATATTCTCCCTCCAGTTTATTTTCCCTGAGGCTCAAACACCTTAACACTACCTAGGGGGTTTAGGTAAGGTAAGGTAAGGTAAGGTAAGGTAAGGTTAGGTTAGGTGAGGTAAGGTAAGGTAAGGTAAGGTAAGGTTAGGTAAGGTAAGGTAAGGTAAGGTAAGGTAAGGTAAGGTAAGGTAAGGTAAGGTTAGGTTAGGTTAAAGGTAAGCAAGGTACAGAAAGGAAGGTTAGGTATAAGGTAAGGTAAGGTAAGGTAAGGTACAAGAAGAAAAGCAAGGTAAGGTATGTAAGGTAAGGTTAGGTAAGGTAAGGTAAGGTTAGGTAAGGTAGGGTAAGGTAAGGTAAGGTAAGGTAAGGTAAGGTAAGGTAAGGTAAGGTTAGGTAAGGTAAGGTTAGGTAAGGTAAGGTAAGGTAAGGTAAGGTAAGGTAAGGTAAGGTAAGGTAAGGTAAGGTAATTGACGTAGAAACAAATTAATTGAAAGAAAAAATTACAAACCGACATAATGATACACGAATAGTTGCGAAGTATTGGGTTCCCGCCTTGTACACTAGCCCTTGTACACTAGCCCTTGTACACTAGCCCCTGTACACTCAGTAATGTACACTAGCCTCTGTACACTAGCCCCTGTACACTCAGTAATGTACACTCTGGGGTGGTAGAACAAGCCTGGGGTGAACTACTGTCACGGTGGTGGAGTAACTCACTACTGACAACCACGAGATCAACAACACCTGCCCGCCGCCCTCTCTTACAGCAAGACGACGCTGGTAAGTAGGGGGAAAGAACATGCATACATACATACATGCATACATACATACATACATACATACATACATACATACATACATACAAGCATACATAAATACATACATAATGGCTGTCCCTCGTGTAACGAGGATGGCCGGCCCAAGGGCCAGCTAGGCGTGAATTTGTTTAAGGTGTAGAAGCTGTCGCCAACACAATAATCACACCCTAAGTTAACGAGCTGCAAGACCCAGTGCCAAGGAATAGTCCGAGAAGACCGGACAACTTGCCAACTACACTGGCTAACTATTATCCCGGAACACGATCAGCGAATCGATTAACATTCAGGACCCCAATTACTGCTGGGTAGGCATACATACATACATACATACATACATACATACATACATACACTTGTGAGGGAGAAACGGGGATGGAGAGGTAAAGGTTGAATTACGTGTGTGTGTGTGTGTGTGTGTGTGTGTGTGTGTGTGTGTGTGTGTCTAAGCCTCTCGTTCCACTCGTCTCTTTACTCAGTGAGATAACAATAACAGACGGTGATAGCTCGGGGGGTCGATGAGCTTAATCCTGCATTATATAACAGTACACCCGATGCTTCTAAAGGTCCTAGATAATACACACTAGTATCGGCCACGTGCTGCAGGTGTAGATCGTGAGTGTATGCTGTGTAGTTGATGAGTGTTTGTTAGGTGGAGTGTGTATGTGTATGTTATGTAGACAGTGTGTGTATATTGTGTGGATATTTGGTGTATGTTGTGATGATGTTACGTGGGTGTTGTGTGGATACTGTGAGGATAGTAAATGGATAATGTGTATATATTTGTTCGAGTGTAAGATGACGCGTGGATGGTGTGGACGTAATGTGGATATTTAGTGAATATGGTGTGGGTAATGTATGGATGTTAGGTGTATGGTGTGTGGATAATGTATGGGCAGAGATAACATTACGTGGATGCTAAATATATAACGTGTGGATATTGGGTGGATGGGTTGTATGTGGATGCTGTATGGATTTAATGTAGAAATAGTGTGTGTGTGTGTGTGTGTGTGTGTGTGTGTGTGTGTGTGTGTGTGTGTGTGTGTGTGTGTGTGTGTGTGTGTGTGTGTGTGTGGAGCTTCATGGCAATGCTACATTAATCTATCACATATCTAAATTACAGTGATTCTGATAAAACGCTGATATACCTGTGGGCGACTCTCTCTCTCCCTCTCTCTCTCTCTCTCTCTCTCCCTTCTCTTATTCTCTCAATCCATTTTCCTCCCTCTCTCTTCCTCTTTCTTTTTCTATCACTCTTCCTCTCTCTCTCTTTTCCATATATTTTCTCTCTCATTTGCACCTTTCAATTTCTTTCACCCATTATTTATCAATCTTCGCCTCTCTCTCTCTCTTTTCCTTCCATCAATCTCTCTTTTATTGTCTTCATCTCCATTTCTCTTTCGTTTTCCCTCTCTCCCTCACTCTTTCCCTGGTATTATCTCTATTAATTTTATTATTTTTTTCTCTCTCCCTTTCTCTTTTTTTATTTTCTCTCTTTGTATTTCATTTTCATTTCAATATCTTGCTCACACACACACACACACACACACACACACACACACACACACACACACACACACACACGGTAAACTCTATTCCTCATTATTAATAGCTCTCTCTCTCTCTCTCTCTCTCTCTCTCTCCGTGGAATGGCGTTGATAAGCTGGTATAAATCGGCTCAATTACGACGGGATACAATATTCACAGAAATCTGATTTTAAAGCGAAAAGCAAAAATAAACCTGGGCAATTATTTTCGACTCTGAAAAAAAATACCCACATGAGTAACATATGAAGAGGATGAGGGTGTAGAGAGATATGGGAAGAGAAAGAGAAGAGAGAGAAGAGAGAATGAGACAGGAGAGAGAAAGGAACAGAAGAGAGAAAGGAAGAGAAGAGAGAAAGGGAGAGAAGAGAGAAAGAAAGAAAAAAGAGAAAGAGAAAATATAGAAAGGGAAAGAAAACACGGAGAGGAAGGTATAGAAGACACAGTGCAGTGAATTTAAGATACGAGAGAGAGAGAGAGAGAGAGACACTAAATCCCCCCTCACTTACTTATACAAATAATCTGGTGTGAAATATGTAAGGTCGTAGTGTAGGTGGCTCCGGGTGTGTCTGTTCCATAAATATGTATATCTCCTTCTCTCTCTCTTTCTCTCTCTTTACTCTTCTATATTTCTCGCATCCTGTTATTATTACGGTTGGGTTTCTCCTTAACTACCCAACTAACTAGTCTCAACACCATCACGACCTCATTCAGTCTGTCAGTCAATTTTCTGGTTACACTCAAGACTCGGTTCTATTTCGACGCCATAAACTCTGTCCCGTCTTTTACAGGTGTTACATAAAGGAGAGATGAGGTAGCGCCCCTAGACACGGTGAAGACTGTATTGCTTTGTCGAGGGTGAAAAGACCATTTTAGAATCCAGATTTACTTTCTTAGGCTATATGAGTCAGTCTGATATTGTCTAACTATTTCCAATTACGGGTAAAAAAAAAATCTACCAGCCTATGAAAACACGTCTCTTTGTGTTGAAGGTTAGGGGAGCCAATTAGGAGCCTTATTACATTTCCAATTAGAGGGTAAAATAATATACCAATCACTCATCATCCATCTTTGAGGTTTACGGCTAAGTGGGTCAATCAGACGACCTTTCATATCTGCAGCGTTGACGAGGAACTAAACGTACGAATCATCAAGCTTCCGTCGAGTTGGTTTCCTTATAGACCAGAGGCGAAGAGAACACCTCCATTTGGCTCCCGACAGAAAGATGTAAGTGACGATGAAGGTTGATATCACACAGCCATAACTGAAACTGTTCCCCATCACCATCTACGAGGAGGGTGACGGAGGGGAGAGGGGGAGGGGAGAGGGGAGAGGAGGGAGAGGGGAAGAAGGAGGAGGAGAGGGAAGGGTGAGGGAGAGAAGGAAAGGGGAAGGAGGGAAAGGGGAGAAGGGGAGGGGGAAGGAGGGAGGGGGGGGAGGAGGGGGGAAGAAGGAGAGGGATAGGGGGCGAGGAAAGGGAAGGGATAATAATTAATCTCCCTTAATCCACGAAAAAATGAATTAATCGAAGTCGTCAAGTATAAGTAAGACTACAGTGTACTTACAAAGAGCCTCTCGTCACTACCAGGAGGGAGGAGGGGGGAGGAGGGGGGAGGAGGGAGGGGTTGGAAGGAAAACAAAATGTAGTAATAATTTGAAACTCCAATAAATAAATAAGCCGTGGATGACCTCGCCCTCTCTCATGGAGTTGGATGATAAAGGCTCTCTAAGGTGTAATATCCTTGTTGTATTATATGTTGCTAATGGCTTCTTATGGTTCACGGGCTTCTTCCTTACTTCGTCATCTCACCCCCACCTCTCTCTCTTTCTTGTTTTGTTTTTGTTTTACTCTTAGTATTTCCTCTTTTCTTGTCTTTCTTCTTTTTCTTGTTTTTTTTACTCTTAATTTTGTTTTCTTTGTTTTTATTATTTGTTCTGCTTTCTTTTTTTTCCTTCTTCTTTCTTAAACATTCACCATTTCTTATTTCTTCTTTCTTCTTCCGTCTTTTTTTTTAATTATCAATTTGTTTTCGTTTGGTTTTGTTACTCAGTTCTTTATTTCCTGCTCATCTCTTTTTATTCCTCTTCTTACATTATCGTTTCATTTCTTTATTTCTACCTTCCATTTATTCAAGAGTCACATGAACTGAGATGACCGTTTCACTACTCCACACGAATTGAAACACAACTTGAAGCATGTTTCAACACCACCAATAACTGAAACAATCACCTACCACCCGAGATATGAAACACAACTCGAAGCATGTTTCAACACTACCAATAAATGAAGCAATCACCTACCACCCGAGATATGAAACACAACTCGAAGCATGTTTCAACACTACCAATAAATGAAGCAAACAGACTCATCACGTACCCAAGAATCGCCTTCCGTCGCGCCCACTGATTAAACTTTCGTCGAGGAAGATTTAAACTTAATTGAAAAGATTTTTTTTTTCTCCTCCCTCTAGACACCAAGCTCCTCCCTCGTGTGTACCCCCAGATAATGTCGTCCCCATCTTTACGACCAATAATAAATTAAAAAGAGTTGCTTTATGTATGTATATAAGTGCGAATGTATGTATGTATGTATGTATGTATATATGTATGTATGTATGAATATATGTATGTATGTATGTATGTATGTATGTACGTATGTATGTACGTATGTATGTATGTATGTATGTATCTTCAGGAAACATAACTGTGGGGGAGTGCCACCTTATTGTTCGGCCAATTTATTAAAATGTTGGTCTAAGTATGTTTGTTTGTATAACATGTACATTTAAGAACGAAAGAAGGGAGAGAGAGAGAGAGAGAGAGAGAGAGAGAGAGAGAGAGAGAGAGAGAGAGAGAGAGAGAGAGAGAGAGAGAATTAACCATCACCGATTTACGAACAATAATTAAAATGTTAGTAGATATATGTAATATGCATTATCGTCCAATATATTCTATCTGCCAGTCATCATATATTATATATTGTTATGAATATACTGTATATATGAGAAAGAGGATATATAATTGTATCATCATGTACACAAGAGGCGTATTATGTTACTCGTATATATTTACTTCTACGACGACTACTACTACTACTACTACTACTACTACTAATAATAATAATAATAGACTAGAGGCTGAAAGTATGTAAATGCGGTAAGTGGTAAAACATACACCGACAAGGGGAAGAGATCCTTTTAACACAAGTTTTCAGTGTTTATCTTATTATCTTGTTACTGTTATTAATGATGTGTGCTGAAGGAGTGTGCGTGTGTTATCTAAAAACATCTCACACACAACCCTGCCTAAGAGATTGCAGGTATCCTCTCGCCTTCCTCCTTATCGTAATTTTCTGAAGTTTCAAAGTTATCATATACTGGAACTTTTACTTTTACTCTTCATATTCTGGAACTTTTACTTTATACTCTTCATATTCTGGAACCTTTACTCTTCATATTCTGGAACTTTTATTTTATACTCTTCATACACTGGAACTTTTACTTTTACTCTTCATATTCTGGAACTTTTACTTTATACTCTTCATACTCTGGAATTTTTACATTATACTCTTCATATTCTGGAACTTTTACTTTATACTCTTCATACTCTGGAATTTTTACATCATACTCTTCATATTCTGGAACTTTTACTTTATACTCTTCATACTCTGGAATTTTTACATTATACTCTTCATACTCTGGAACTTTTACTTTATACTCTTCATACTCTGGAATTTTTACATTATACTCTTCATATTCTGGAACTTTTACTTTATACTCTTCATACTCTGGAATTTTTACATTATACTCTTCATACTCTGGAACTTTTACTTTATACTCTTCATACTCTGGAATTTTTACATTATACTCTTCATATTCTGGAACTTTTACTTTATACTCTTCATACTCTGGAACTTTTACTTTATACTCTTCATACTCTGGAATTTTTACATTATACTCTTCATATTCTGGAACTTTTACTTTATACTCTTTATATTCTGGAACTTTTACTTTTACTCTTCATATTCTGGAACTTTTACTTTTACTCTTTATATTCTGGAACTTTTACTTTTACTCTTTATATTCTGGAACTTTTACTTTTACTCTTCATATTCTGGAACTTTTACTTTTACTCTTTATATTCTGGAACTTTTACTTTATACTCTTCATATTCTGGAACTTTTACTTTTACTCTTTATATTCTGGAACTTTTACTTTATACTCTTCATATTCTGGAACTTTTACTTTATACTCTTCATATTCTGGAACTTTTACTTTATACTCTTCATATTCTGGAACATATATTTTCTTTTCTTCACATTCTGGATTTATTACTTTTTCTTCTCTGGGTAATATCAATTTATCTGTCGATCTATCAGTCCTGCCCTGGAGCTGACGGCCTGACCACAGGCTGGCCGCGGATAATATACCCATTTTGTGTTCCCGGTACTACAGAGAGGATTTATCTAGTCTCTTCCTGACTTGCCGGGGCGGACAAACTCCAGACCCGAGACACTGTTGGCTGATGCACAGGTCCAATGCCTCCGTATAGCCATGTTGGGGACGTTTGTAGGAAGTGAACAATTCGTCGCAGAAAATAAAATCGTCTTTTCATTCCGTGAACAATATTTTTTCTCCGACAAAGGGAAGGAAGGAATCCTTGTCTATGTAACTGTTGCGGACACCCCAAGGAAAAGAGGAGCAACATGGTGACCCAGCGACTACACCGGCGGGTGAAGGCAACGCACAATGGATGTGTTACTAAAGCGGTACCCAACAAACTGGGCTGTCAGCCGTCCATTGCAACTCTGCACCATTGGATCAAGAAAAGGGAGAGCCTAAGCATGTGGCCGCAGCTGGCGCCCTGCCTTGCTACATACTGTACTCGTATATCAATTCACGCGCAGCTATCATCCACCTCGTCCCACTCTCACCATAAGTCCTACAGCGATAGACGTATAGGGACGGGAATAGGCAGAGATAACTGCAAGAGTACCTAATCATATATCTGCACGTGGTTGGCACCAGTAAGATGGTCTTTATACACTGGGATTTAGGAAGCGGTGCAACCTGGTCTTAACTGTACGACTGAGCAGTTCTATTCAGGAGTCACTGTGCTCACCCTACTTGGGGAAGGAGCTATAAAGTATGCCCTAAAATGAGCCTGCTTGTTACAACTCTCCTGACCAGGCAACTTCACCCACATACACGACAAAATATCAAAGCAGACGGCACAACCTCTTATGGTTGCTGCATGGAATGTCAGGATACTTATAAATACTAGCACAGACGAACGTCTCAAGAGGAGAACAACTCTTGTGGCCAAAGAGTTGTCTGTGTTTATTATCGACATAATAGTCATGAGTCCTGGCTTCAGGACGAGGGCCAGCTCACAGAACAGAGGGCCGGCTATGCCTTCTGGATGGGTAAGCGCGCCATGCAGCGCAATCACATTTACAGAGTCGGCTTTGCCATTCCCAATACCAGTTTGCAACAACCAAACAGAATGCCTGTCGGGCTCAAGAAGTTCCACAAGACGCTCCAAGTCCCTCCGAAAGACTCATGTCATGCCTCCTGGGTCAGTACCTACGTCGTAAAAAAGGACGCGAAGGATGACACTTGATAGATTGCTAATCTCCATCTCAGAAGAAAACAAGGTTGTGCTCCTCGGTGACTCCACTGACAGAGTTGGGAAAGATGCCGAGAGAGAGAGAGAGAGAGAGAGAGAGAGAGAGAGAGAGAGAGAGAGAGAGAGAGAGTGTGTGTTTATAGCCAGAGAGAGAGAGAGAGAAAGAGAGAGAGCCTTCCCATGCATTTTTAAATTACCTCGCTGTATAATACCCAAATTGGTTTAAATGCCGACGTCTTTATTCCTGTGGTTGGTATTATAATGACTTCCCGGTGTTTAACTGTCACTGGGGGAGGACCGGTGTGGTTGTAAGTCACCTGCCCGGGTTAATTGGACAGGTTCCTCGGGGTGCAGCTATTTAAGTATACAATTATCATAAATCAGGAGAAGACGAGGGTTATACAGTGTGTATGTGTGTATGTGTGTATGTGCTCTTTGGTTTGTATATGTGATTGTATGTCATGGATATATGTGTCTGTGTGTATGTGTGTGCTGGTTTGTGTTTGTGGTGCTGTGTATGGCGTGTTTTATATACCTGCATTATGTGGTCTAAGTACCTCTACGTATGTATGTATGTATGTATGTATGTATGTATGTATGTATGTATGTATGTATGCATGTATGTACACTAACGTATTATTTACTGAATAGTCATCATATAGAACATAATTATATATTCCACACTTCATAATATATCACACACACACACACACACACACACAATAGGCATTGACACTATAATATATAGAATGGTGGGAGGCGTAAGAAATAGATACACTGCTATAGGCGTTTGATACCTAGTAGATAGATGAGGTTAATTAAGTTCCATAATAGATAAGAGTCGATTACGATAGATAGGTCTTTCCTCTTTCATTCCATTACTCTTCCTCTCTTCTCTCCTTGCTATCACCTACCTTGCCCTTTCTCCTCCTTTTCATCCCCTCCCCCAACCCCCCCCCCCCCTACCACCACTTTCTCCTCCTTCATCCCCCCAACCCCCGCCCGCCCCCACTTTCTCCTCCTTTTCATCCCCCCCCAACCACTTTCTCCATCCCCCCCCGCCCCCCCCCTACTTTCTCCTCCTTTTCATCCCCCCCAACCCCCCCGCCGCCCCTACCACTTTCTCCTCCTTTTCATCCCCCCCAACCCCGCCCCTACTTTCTCCTCCTTTTCATCCCCTCCCCCGCCCGCCCCCCTACCACTTTCTCCTCCTTTTCATCCCCCCCAACCCCCCGCCCCCTACCACTTTCTCCTCCTTTTCATCCCTCCCCCCCACCCTACCACTTTCTCCTCCTTTTCATCCCTCCCCAACCCCGCCCCCCTACCACTTTCTCCTCCTCATCCCTCCCCAACCCCCACCGCCCCCCTACCATTATATGTGACCATTTCCGTCCCATTGTGTTACTCTTTCCCTACATTTCATTTCCGTCCCACTTGGTTCCTTCTATACATTTCCTTCTTACAGTTACTCTCCTTCCTTATTCCCTCCTTCCTTCCTCGTACCTTACATTTTCTTTTTCTTCTCCACTTCCTCTCCCAATACCTCTTCTCGCACACTTCATTCCCCTCTCTCTCTTTCTTATTCCTCCCTTTCTCTCTTTCTCTCTCTCTCTCATTCCTCTGTTCCTCTTCTCCTTCCTCACTTCCTCTTCCCTCTTTAACCCCACCACCTCCTCTTCTTTCCCTTCCTCAATGTTCTCCCTTTCCTACCTCCTTCTCACTTCACCACTTTCTTCTTCTTCCCCTTTCCCTTTCTTCACCTTTCCATAACTCTCTCCATTCCTGCTTCCCCCTCTCCCTCTCCCTTCCACAGCTCTGACTTTTCCTCTTCCTTCGCCTCATCCTTCAACAGCTAGCTCGCTCTCTTTCTTCCTCCTTCCTCCCATTCCTTCCTCCCTCCATTCCTCTCCCACTATCACTTTCTTTCCTTCTCTCCTATATAACAACTCTCTCCTTTCTTCGTCTCTCCCTTCCTCACCCTTTTACTTTTCTTCTCCTTCCTTCCACCACCCATATCCTCCCTTCTCACCACCCTCCTCTCTCACCACCCCCTCTCCTCCCTCTCACCACCCCCAGCTGCCTCTTCATCAGCGAGGCAGTAAAGATGATGTTTTCTCATTCTCCCTCACTCACCCTCGTCTCTATTGACATTCACAGTCCCACACACCAAACTTATAGGCAGACTGTCTCCTCATCCTGAAAGCTTTTTTACCTCTGCGAATCTTAGCTTTCTCCTCCCGTTCATGAAAACAAATTTAGCTTCCGTTCTTTATCTTTCTTTCTCTCTTCTCTCTTTTTCTTTCTCGTTTTCTGTCTGTCTGTCTGTGGAGGGAGTTAGTTTTCTACTCTCGTTTCAGAAAATACATTTAGTCAGTATAATTTCTTTCTCCTGGACTCTCTCTCTATTTTCTTACTTTCTTTCTCTCTCTCTCTCTTTTCTTTCTTTCTCTCTCTTTCTTTCTTCATCTAGGGCATTCTTCACTTTTCCTCCCATCTCTATGAAAGCAATATTCTTAGCTGCCATATTTTCCTTTCTCCGGCTTTCTCTTTAAGATCAGTGAGAATCTCTTCCCCCGCCCCTGACAACTTTCTTAGCTATGAAGTTAAGCTTTCTCTTCCTTCCCGACCTTGAAACATCCCTTAGCTGTGGATATTTGCTTTCTCCTACACTAAACCTTTTCTTAGCTTTCTTTCTCGATTTTGGGAGTTTTCTTAGTTGTGGGTCTTAACTTTCTTTTCTCGTCTCTGAAAGTTTTTCAGCTCTCATTTTTCTTTCTGTTTGATTGATTATCTATCTATCTATCTATCTATCAATCGATCAATCAATCTGTCTGTCTGTTTGTCTGTCGTCTGTCTGTCTGCCTTACTTAGTTTGTGGTTGCCTTAATGTTTTTTCTGAAGTCTTAGCTTTGATCACCATAGCTCCTCTTGGTCGTTCCGTATACTTAAAATATCCAAACATAGCTTTAGCTTTCGTGGTACTTAATGTTAGCTTTCTTGCAAAAATTTTGTGTCTGGATAGTATCTTTTGATTTTAGCTCTGAGAACGCTAGATTTGGGCCATGTCAATTCCCAGTACTGAAATGTTGTATAATCATAAAATTAGCTTAACATCCACTCATAATGAGTTGAGAGAGAGAGAGAGAGAGAGAGAGAGAGAGAGAGAGAGAGAGAGAGAGAGAGAGAGAGAGAGAGAGAGAGGTCTCTCTCTGGTGTTCGAAACAACTTACTGTAATTCCTTTAGTATATGAAGTCTGTAAAACCCGATTTCATGTGGTCTTCAAGGTACACTATGTGGAGAGTTTAAAACACACAGCGTAACTAACGTCTTCAAGGTACACTATGTGGAGAGTTTAAAACACACATTATCGTCTTTAAAGAAACCAGAATGATGCCTTTGAATCACATAATGTAAGGTCTCTAAAACACACAGTGTACGCCTTTAAAATAGAGTGTGACGCCTCGGAAAAAACCCTAAAACACACCATGATGGCTTTAACTCTAACCTTTAGAGTGACGCCTCTAAAACACACACAGTGTTGTCTTTAAAAATTAAGGTGTAATTCATGTAAAATACATCGTAACGTCACTGAAAAACTCGGTGTGACGCCTTTAAAACACCGAGTATGGCGCCTTTAAAACACCCGGTATGAAGCCTTTAAAACACCCGGCATGACGCCTTTAAGACACCCGGTGTGCGCCTTTAAAACACCCGGCAAAAAGCCTCTAAAAGACCTGGTATGAAGCCTTTACAACACCCGGTATGAAGCCATTAAAACACCCGATATGACGACTTTAAATACCAGGTAAGACGCCTTTAAAACACCCGGTATGACGCCTTTAAAACACTCGGCATGACGCCTTTAAATACCCGGTATGACGCATTTAAAACACCCGGTATGACGCCTTTAAAACACCCGGTATGACGCCTCTGAAACACCCGGTATGACCCCTTTAAAACACCCGGTATGACGCCTTTAAAACACCAGGTATGACGCTTATTAAAAGCACTAATTACATTATAACTTTAAAACAGTAATTATTAAAACAACAACAATTGTGACGCCATAAAGGCACACATATTACCATAAAAAAGTGACAACACCTCTAAGCTACTGAGTGAGGCGCCATTAGAACACGCATCCTGTACCTTTAAAACAAATAATGTCCCTCGAAAACACTCCTTGTAAAGCGTAAAAAAATATATGCACCATTAAATACATTACTCGTGACCTCTTAAACAAACAGACATTCAAATCCCACAGCTTCAATACCACTTGACGCCTTTTTAAAAACAGAAATCTGACGCCAGTAAACACTTCATCGACGCCATAAGAAAAATCACACAAACACTCATATTTACACAAGTATAAAAACGAAATTCTGACGCGACGGGAAAAAAAAAATTCTCAGCCACGCCTTTAAATTTCCGGGAGGTTAATGGCATCGGATTCGGGCGCTTACAGTCAATAATTACTTCACCTGAAAAACAGCACCAAAAAAAGCTAAATTCTGCGACGCCAATTAGACTGAAGTAGTGAGTGGAGTAATGAGAACACCATCTCTCTCTCTTACTCTCCCTCTCTTCCACTTTCTCTCTGTTCCTCCCTCTTCCTCTTTCTCTCTCTTCCTTTTTCTCTCCCTGGAGGTTTAATCTACTCCAGTAGTTCCTCTGAGTACGGACTGATTAATTTCTTTACATAATTAAGTCGTGTCACTCACAAGGTCTCCGTCTCAATAAGGTCTCTCCTCCTGGCCATGAAGACGATGATAACAACAACAACAACAACAACAACAACAACAACAACAACAACAACAATAATAATAATAATAATAATAATAATAATAATAATAATAATAATAATAATAATAATAACCCCGTAAGAAAAATATTAACAAAAACAATAACATTTTCATGACACATATTGCTCACACAAGAGTTACTGTTACGATCAACAAGGCATCCAGCGATAATCTGCAGCGCTCGTACATATCCTCCCTGGATCAATGAAGGATTACCCCTAATTAATTGAATTACCATATGGAAATGGCCGTAAGTGTCTGACGCTAGCTTCTACCCATTGAATAGCGCAAAGGCTAGGCACGTTCAATAATGCAACATTGCAATGCAGCGTGTTAGCTACGCCTGCATTTGCGAAATAAATGCAGTTGCAGAAGCTTTAGCGAGTGTACTTTTTGAATGTGAAGTTGGACTCTGTGGGGTTTTGAATTTTTGTTTCGAACTTAACATGCACATTGTGTGTGTGTGTGTGTGTGTGTGTGTGTGTGTGTGTGTGTGTGTGTGTGTGTGTGTTTACAACAATGAACTCTATATCAATGATATAATAATAAAATCCCCACTAATTACAGACACTAGTGTGCCTGCGTCATGTGTCACAAAAGGTGTGCGGCGTTAATTATTATTTGAATAAATGGGTAGGTACATTACCAGCCTTGTACCAACCTATAAAACCCACACAGTGATATCAATTTAACACAAAGTCCCGCATGACGTGGTGGTGGTGTGGTGGTGGTGGTGGGTGGTGGTGGTGGTGGGTGGTGGTGGTGGTGTGGTGGTGTGGTGGTGGTGGTGGTGGTGGTGGTGGTGGTGGTGGTGGTGGTGGTGGTGTGGTGGTGGTGGTGGTGTGGTGGTGGTGGTGGTGGTGGTGGTGGTGGTGGTGGTGGTGGTGGTGGTGGTGGTGGTGTGGTGGTGGTGTGGTGGTGGTGGTGGTGGTGGTGGTGGTGGTGGTGGTGGTGGTGGTGGTGGTGGTGTGGTGGTGGTGGTGGTGGTGTGGTGTGGTGGTGTGGTGGTGGTGGTGTGTGGTGGTGGTGGTGGTGGTGTGGTGGTGGTGGTGTGGTGGTGGTGTGTGTGGTGGTGGTGGTGGTGGTGGTGTGGTGGTGGTGGTGTGGTGGTGGTGGTGGTGGTGGTGGTGGTGGTGTGGTGGTGGTGGTGGTGGGTGGGTGGTGGTGGTGTGGTGGTGGTGGTGTGGTGGTGGTGGTGGTGGTGGTGGTGGTGGTGGTGGTGGTGGTGGTGGTGGTGGTGTGGTGGTGGTGGTGGTGTGGTGGTGGTGGTGGTGGTGGTGGTGTGTGTGGTGGTGGGTGGTGGTGTGGTGGTGGTGGTGGTGGTGGTGGTGGTGGTGGTGTGGTGGTGGTGGTGGTGGATACCCGCAAGAGATCTCCAGTATCGACTTTCCTCGTAACTAGTAGAGCTCGCTGCTTGCCTTGACCACGCGATAAAAGAAACAATTTCCCATTTTTTCTTGTCGTCTCCAACACTGGCAAGAGAAAAATAACTAATTACATATTGAACGTTCCATGATGCAAGGTACTCGAAGCCTTACAGAATAATGTCTTCTTCTAAAAAAAAGTGAAACGTAATGAATGTTTCAGAGCTTCAAAGATGAGCAAATGTGAACTATCGGACGAGTCAACATTTGCTTCATCAGGTCAGGTAGTGCCTCTCCTCGACACATAGAACCCACTCAACCTATCAACTCTTGTTTCCAGCCTCTCTCCCTTCATGTCCGTCATAAAGTGTCCTAATTTATGTCCTCGTCCTACCGACAGTTTAATAGCCATCGCTCAGAGAAGACTCACTCCGTCGCACACAATGACAACCCAAGATGATCCACAAGTTACTTTACTCTTTGTCTCAAACACAGTATTAAAGTGCTACACATACAGTATAAATATTGGAACAACATCCTCTTCTTCTTATTTTGTAGTCTCCCCGCCGACCACCTTTAAACCTTAGGTTTCCTCGCCCCTGAAGATGTAGGAAGACAGCTAACTGGTTAACTTCAGCTACAACACAAAAGTAACGTCCAGAATGGCAATAAAACTACTTTGAGACTCAATTTTAATTAGAACCTTAAACTTAGCGCCAGATGATATTAAGGTACAGTGTCTTTGAGGAGCTTTAACGATAATTTTTCCGGAATTGATATAAAATGGACGTATCTCGTTAGGGGAGTATTAGTGCAATGCTTCAACCAGATGGCTTAATTCTATCATCGTCAGATGTCTGGAAATTACTTCGAATGAGCATTTAAGAATCTGGACCCAGCGTACGGCAGTATCACGAGTTTTATACACAACTCTCGCTGTACCCTCAAGGCCAAATCCGAGCGGTTTTCGTTGCAGAGCACGTCACAAATATATAGTATCACTTGAGACTCTGTATCGCAGGCAGGCCACGCTCCAATAATTGACGATGCTTCCCTTCCTATTTGTGTCCTATTGTAGCTTGTTGCAGTGTTGCAGATAAAGCGCTTCTGTGGTGGGCGACGGTCAGACTTGGAGACCTTGTGGATA
The DNA here is from genome assembly GCF_018991925.1 of Homarus americanus. NCBI lineage: Eukaryota > Metazoa > Arthropoda > Malacostraca > Decapoda > Nephropidae > Homarus > Homarus americanus. The sequence goes on from NW_024737068.1 coordinate 11,234,820, forward strand.
AAGGAAGCTTGTAATGATGCAAATGAAGGTTTACTGTGGTGGTGGACGGCCGGACACACGAACCTAACTAACTTAGGCAGTTTCCTGAGTTGCAAATAAAGCTTAATTGTGGCGGACGATGGCCGGACAGGCGAAAGGAAGTTTACAATTTTACACAGTTGCAAATGAAGCTTTACTGCAGCAGGCGACGAGCCTGGTAGCCAGAAGCTTGTAATTGTAAAAATGTTGCCAGTAAAGTTTTACGGTGGAGAGCGGTGGTCAGACTGACGCACGCTCAGTCCTAGTAATGCTGCATGCTACACTCTGTGTTGTCAAAGTAAGAGAAACAATTGAGACCCTGCAATTGTGTGTAAATGAGGCAGAAAGTCAGATCAGCAACCTGGGACTTGGTCACAATTTTCGTGATGCCAAATGGCAGCAGGGTCTATCATTAGACAACACATTATGCTTCCAATATCTTCCCAGGCGGTAGTACCTCCCTGTTTGATAGCTGCCTCCTACCTACTACCTGTTGCTCAGACTGCTCGATATTAGCGTGTAATGGATACTGTAATACAGCGGTTGGATATATTAAATTACTAGGAGTATAGGACCTAGATTAAGCAATTTATAAATAATTCCCTTCTCAAATATTGGTTAAAATACGAACACACAACCACGTCACCTGTGCTTTATACGTCTATGATTAGGTTAAGTTACTTTAGATACATTAAAACACCTGCCTCATAATACTACCACCAAACGGAAATTACTGCATATCTAAATAACCAGGTTAACTAATTCTTAGATAAGTATACACTCGTACCTACGTCAAGACACCAGAGGGTAAATACTGGACGTGTAGTGCATAAACAATAGACCTGTACTGGTGATGATGTTCATGTGGTAAGTTTGTGAATGTGAAACGCTGGTGTTGGTGCCAATACTCTGCTGGGAAAGTTTGTGACGTTGATTGATAAAGTTATAAACACTGTAGAGGCGGTTGTGGTGTAGACAATGTCAGGCGGTTGTGGTGTAGATAATGTCAGGCGGTTATGGTGTAGACAATGTAAGGCGGTTGTGGTGTAGACAATGTAAGGCGGTTGTGGTGTAGACAATGTAAGGCGGTTGTGGTGTAGACAATGTAAGGCGGTTGTGGTGTAGACAACGTAAGGCGGTTGTGGTGTAGACAATGTAAGGCGGTTGTGGTGTAAACAATGTAAGGCGGTTGTGGTGTAGACAACGTAAGGGGGTTGTGGTGTAGACAATGTAAGGCTGCTGTGGTGTAAGCAAGGTAAGGCTGTTGTGGTGTAAACAAGGTAAGGCTGTTGTGGTGTAAGCAAGGTAAGGCTGTTGTGATGTAGACAAGGTAAGGTTAGAGCGCCGTAGACAACACAAAACTGGTAAACAAGGTTGTAACTTTATAATGACAGTTATAAACAAAAGGCTACAATTGTAATCAAAAGCTACAGTTGTAAAAAAAGGTTATAATTACAAACAAATGCTACAGCGTTGTAAACAAAATCTGTAGAATTATAAACAATGGATGTAGAGATTTAAGGTAAAAATCCATGGACCATTAGTTTCAGGGATACAATCACAATGTATTGGAGAAGGAGGAAGAAGACAAGGAAGGAAACAGAAGAGGAGGATGATAAGAAGGGGGAAAGGCATGAAGAGATGAAGTAAGAAAACAGGAAAAAGAAGAAGAAGAAGAAGAACATGAATAGAGGGATGAGGAAGAGGAAGAAGAAGAATAGAGGGATGAGGAAGAGGAATAAGAATAGAGGGAAGAGGGAAGAAAATAATAAACAGGAAGTGACAAGAAACAGAGGCAGAAGACAAGCAGCAGCAGGAGGAGAAGGAGGAGGAGGAAGAGGAGAAGGAGAAGGAAACGGAGAAGGAGCAGGAGGAGGAGAAGGAAAAGGAGAATGAAAAGGAGAAGAAGGAGGAGGAGAAGGAAAAGGAGAAGTAGGAAGAGGAGGAGAAGGGAGAGGAGAAGGAAAAGGAGAAGAAGGAGGAGGAGAAGGAAAAGGAGAAGTAGGAAGAGGAGGAGGAGAAGAAGGAGGAGGAGGAGAAGGAAAAGGAGAAGGAGAAGGAGGATGAGAAGGAGGAGGAAGCACCCAATATATGCACGGGTTAAGTTTTACTTCTCCGTGGTCTCCTTCACAGGTGTTGTTTAAAAAGTCTGTGTGGCTCTCGGTGGTCGCGGGCAAAAACTTCTAACTGGGACCACAGTATCGGAAAACATTAATACATAGATTATCCTGATGAGGTTCCTTGAGTATTCCGGAAGAGAAGGAACCAAAATAACATGACTTTCGACTTTTTTCTTTTTATTTTTTCGACAGACAATTGACGGGGAAATGAAGACGAAGGAGATGGCGATAAAATGGAAGACTAAGTACCACAGGAAGGAGAATGGAGGGAGGGACGGAGGGAGGGACGGAGGGAGGGCAGGAAGGAGGGAGGGCAGGACGGAGGGAAGGAGGGAGGGCAGGACGGAGGGAGGGGGGAGGGGGGGTAAATTCAAGGAAAAAACACCGGAGTAAACTTGGGAATTTAGATCAGTGGAATAAATTTCGAAAAGAGGAGACGGATTTACTTCTCATGTCTGTCTGTCTCTCTCTTACTCCCCTGAGGACGACTTGGCCTCCTCTGAGACAGCCATCTATGACGGGACTCCTACTGAACTAACTTTCTTGTTCATGCAGTTTGTGTGTTAGATGTTGACGAAGAAAATAAAATAGTCAAAGATCATTTTATAAGTAAAAAGAACCACACAGTTTCGGTATGTGTATTTTTATAAGTCTGTAAACCAAATACAGACACGCATGTACAGCAGAGATACTTTGACCTTAAGAATAATATGGAGACAAAGATTGAGTCTTACACCTTTCTGTTCAAGTTCACATTTGCTTCAAAAGTTAAAAAGAAAAAAGTTTTCGATTGTAAATTCTACGAATTTCGTGGAAAGTTGACCATTCAGGTAAAAAGTAAATAAGGAATAAAGATATTTCTTTTTTACAATACTTTGCACAAGGTTAAATAAAATCGTAAGTTTGTAAGTGTTTAAGAAATGAAATTAGGCAATTTGTAAGCAGAATATGTATATGTATGTATGTATATATATATATATATATATATATATATATATATATATATATATATATATATATATATATATATATATATATATATATATATATATATATATATATATATATATATATATGAGTGTGTGTGTGTGGGTGTGTGTGTGGGTGTGTGAGTGTGTGTGTTTAAGTGGGATTCATGGAAGGTGTGTTATCGGAGTGTGCTGGACGGAGACGAGACACCGTGGGTAGTGTGTTTACCAAGAGGCTCAGCTTGTAATGGAGTGGAGGAGTTCACCGTCTGGAGAGCAAGTGTGATGTGGGTTGGAGTCCACCAATAGTGACAATTGATCCTAATCACAACTGTGTTCTGCCATACAACTTATTTAGCAACCAAAGTGGGTGTGACAAGTAACACCTTTTAACTTTATTACGTCACACAACCCCAAAAAGAAACCAAGATATGTTACTGTTCCTGGTCAAGAGTAGACCACCACACAACCCAAACAGTAACAAAAATATTGTATCAAGTCACCCTAAACAATTATACTCACCAAGTAACTGACACAGCAACCTAAAGGACGTCTTTTGTTAATCATACTCCACCACACAACCCAGGCAGCAACCAAACACATACACGGTGGAGGAGGCGTGTTGAAACGTCTGATGGTGTGTATCAGTGGTCAGACTGAACTTTCCTATTGACACTGCCTGAATCATCCTTCCTCTCACACACACACACACACACACACACACACACACACACACACACACACACACAGTAACCACTTCAGAACCTTTTAACATATACTCAGAACCCTTCAACATACACAGGTACAGGAGATAAATAAACCTCAGAACCTTAAAATATAAACCTAACACTGTACACTTCGGAGCCCTACAATGTAAACCTGAGGACCTTATAATGAACAATTCAGAACCTAACAAACGTACAGTACACTATAGAACTTAGCAACAGGATCAGGAGAGCTTTATAATGTACCCTTCAGCACCCGTTCTTTTACGCTGGCTGGGACACAACTAGGAGATTCTGTGTCAGTGTCTGCGGTGTTTCAGGAAGTTACCAGAAAAAGGAAAGGTGTCATGGCTGCTATCACTTAATGAAGAGGATTTAAGTATTTTGGGAGTGACGAAACACCCTGTAGTACTAACGTGGGGATATTATGGTGCTGTGCTGTGCTGGGTCACTGTGTGGGTGTTTGGTCGAGGCTAGCTAGGGCAGGAGTGCAGTCATTGATAGGGCTGACCACACCATAAGTATTCTAGAGTTAGTTGGTAAAGGGATGTATTTTGGTTCTGAAATAATCTTATGTGTCTTATTATGTATCGATAAGAACTGGCACTTCACACTTAATCAGTAAGAGCTCTCAACTGGTAGACATTAGGTGCACCTCCATTTTTACTGCGACTTGTGGTACATTAATACTACTTAACTGCCAACATGATATTGCAATGTCTGTGTTTTATTTCTCGGGTCGTCTACGTATGCTCTCGTTTATAGATCGTCTATAGATTGATAAACTATACCGTAGTTGACCAAAGGACAGGCTAGCCTCACCCGGGTCCCTCCCGAACTGCCGATAAACTTGACATGGTGTCGGACAGCCATTCAGCTAAATACACTACTAAGTATATAATCACATAGTTGCCACATCTCAGAAAACGCGCCAACGACTGTACCGGGTATAAGTTCAGGCTACTCTACCTCATCAGAATCCTTCAATGTACACGTGGTTGTGTGGGTTTGACTGACAGTGGTAGTTAACGGGAACATCCATCACCAGACAGAAACTCTCACCCACCACATCCTTCCTGACTGTGCAGCATCAGCGTGTTCCTCACAGCCGGTTTGTTCCCACGACATTAGACCATCTCTGCTTTAGTTACCAGAGCCGAGCGTGAAGCGTGTGATGCCAAGTATTAGACTTGGACCAGGTACACTGAAGGTCTCATGCTTCACCTCACAACTTGTGGTAAATTAAGTATGTGTTAGTGTAAGGAATAAGTCCAACTTCAGGTCATACATCGCTGGAACGAAGACAAGCGATGTGAATTATACAGAAATAGAATTGGTGGTAAAGTTAGTAGCTTCTTGTCAAGGAGAGGCAGGGACATTGCATACACTACTGTTACCACTATTAACTCATTACCACAATATATTGACAATAAAATGAGAGCATCTGATCCAAATAAGACAATTATCAGTATGGATGAGCTTGAAATTACATGAAATTTAGCATCCACGACCACACAAGGGGACTAATACTACACATGTTGACTCCAAGAAAGCATTAAGTCCAGACAACAACAGCCCACGCCTTCTCGAGCAATGTAATCATGAGTTGGTTTACCCTCCCACAAATAAAAACATCCTTAGTATTAAAATCTGACCAAGAGATGACTAAAGATTCCTCTCAAAGATCTAGCGAGAACAGACGCCACAAAACTGGCTGCTTTAAGACGGAACGCACAACTTGTTAATGCTACAGGTCACGAGATTCTCTGCGAGTCACAAACCTGACCTACTGCACTCTCATGTATCCTGGTGGCCTGTCCTCCATCCTGCCTGTACCTCCTGGACAGGTTGGCCGTTTGATCAACAACAGTAAGCTAACTACACCGCCGACGGCCGTGCGACATTCACGAGATGTAGTTGGACTAATGGTGTTGTATAAAGCATCATTCCAGGCTGTTAACGCTACGAGGAGAGGTAGTAGTAACACTTTATGCCACCGGATTTGTTACACCCAGCCGGTACACCCTGAAGGTACAGTACCTCACTCCACCAGAGGTTATTCCTCCCTCACCTCACTCCACAATGGAACAAGCTTGTCATTGATGTTAACGTGTCACCATACTCAGTAGTAGAGTCCATTAAAAACTGTAACCAATAAATAACTGCTCGTTCAACAGTTATTATAATATATTGCTAGGGATTAGGGTTTATGATGCAGCGGACTAATGCCCCATCTATTAACCCAGAACAGTACAAGGGAGAAATACTAAGTAAACTGACACTACAGTACATACCTAAAATAATAACGGTGTTTATGAACCAAACCTTACAGTATAAGCTTCAGAACCATAGAAAGTATGGCTCAACTTTACAACATAAATTTCAGAACCCTGCAACGTGGTCTTCAGAACCTTATAATGTACACTTGCAAACTTTGTACCGTACAGTATTTATCAAAACTTCACAGCGTACATTTCAAAACTGAAACGTAGTTATCAGGAACACACAACGAACACCTTAGGACGTTGCACTGTACACTTCAGAACCCTACAGGAAAAGTATCACAATTTGGCAAAATCCACTTGAGAACCTCCCAACGTACACTTCAGAACCTTGTAACGTACACATCAGAGCTCTGTATTAAACGCTTCAGAGGTCTGCCTAATCCAGATTGCAAGGACCAATTAACTCTGCAATGTCACCCCTAGTTAAATGATGTGGTCGCAGTCTGGCAGGAAACCAACACACAATTTAATAATAATAATAATAATAATAATAATAGAAGAACGTAATTTCATCCATCCGTTGCTTTCTTTATTTGTCTCACTCTCCCTCCCTTGATCTTTATTTGTATCTTATCACCTACTTTCTTTCTTTCTTTCTTTCTTTCTATCTTTCTTTCCTTTTCACTCCCGTTCTCCATTAAATCAGACAGTAATTAGCAACCGTTGTCACTGATTTAAACAAATATATATCCAACACCTGACGTGTACCATTAAACTAACAACAACTCAGAGATATACAGAAGCGAGGAGGAGATAAAAGAGAAATAAAAAGAGACTTGGTGTTCCCCGTCACTCCCACGAGGCCACCTTAGCCTAACCTAACCTAATCTGGCTTGACGACCTAACCTAACCTACCATAATATAACCTTACCTAACGCAATCAATCATTCATTTCATTGGGTCGAGCTCCTAGGCCCATATGCGAGAGAGTGAGGTATATAGGGCTCCGGTATTCAGACATTCGTAGGTTAATTAATGACTCTGTTGCCTTGAGAGAACATCGTTTAATGGCATTGGTTGATTGAGCTGACGGGGGAAGTTCGACTATACAGAAGGAACGCAAAATGTTTTCTGGCCGTACAGAGGGCACGGAATGCAGAGATTACGCGCGGGAAAGTTTTCCATATTTCGAAGCTCTTTCTTTTCCATATTCCAGAAAAAAAAAGTTATCAGCGTCACATGTTATAACATCTTGGAAGATTGGCAGTACCCTGGAGGTATTCGCTCCCAGTTTGTAAGCAATGGTGTGAGCTGGGATGTACCAGAGATGTTTCTCAATGCCAACTGTGACCTATAGCTCCTGTATACCTGTATTCAAAAAGATTCGATTCATTATTAGAGCAGTTCCTATTACCTGGAATTAGATTACATTACATTACATTGTGACATTGCGTGAGAGAATGGGTAAATGAAAACCAGGAGGATTTGAGGTATCGAATACGCCTGAATGTTATTTGGTTATATAAAAACCCACCAACTATGCTGAGGACATATTAAGCTACAGCAAAGTTCACCACATTAGGAAATTTATAATAGAGTTGCACTAATCGTCACCATCATGAGATAACATTATACCCAACAGAAAACACAAACACGTAAAGATATAAACACGTTCGCCATTACTCACATCTTTACCAACATTCTCATTCCTCATCGAACTTTAATACCTTTTCTTCTCTCATCTTTTACTCCTATATTCTACTCTAGCTCTAATACCGGGGCACCACCACATCCATTTCCCTATAACCAACTCTTATATTTAAATTCTCTATGACTATCACACACACAACGTCATAAGTCACCACTGTACACCTTTCACTCACTCTCTCAAGTCACTTAATTCCCTTCACTTGTCCCATCATTTTATGTCTTCCCTTCGCCCATCAGTACATATTGGGTCTCTCTTTATTACATTGATTTCATCCATTCACACACAAATACTGTACTGTATGTCGGTCTTATTTGTTCTCGTGTTTTCTAAGTGACCCAATATAAGTGTGTGTGTGTGTGTGTAATAAAAACTCTCAATTCATATTTCACAGCAGGAGTAAAAATTACTTTACAAAACTGTAAATACATTTCAGCTGCTGAAAATAAAAAGCATTCTCGCAAACAATGCCACTATTTCTCTTTATATTTTGAACTAATTTGAATAAGAAAAACATAATTACCTTTTGACAATACAGAAAATAAGTAAACAGAAATAAGAACAATAACTCATATAAATAATGTTGTGAAAAGAATGACACCTAACGAAAGATATGTCATAATTCGACATCCCGCCAACAGATGGCTCTGTATAGTTCGGGACGCGAGAGACACCTGGCGGCAGTGTCGTGAAATTGATATTGTTATTGTTATGGTTGCATGACGGGTGTGTGGATCAGTGTTTAGAGATTTAGTAGACAGTAATGCTGATCGCCTCTAATGGATGGCGGGGCTTACTCACCCGAGGAGACATGAAACTATTAACTGGTATGTGGAGCCACTCTGTCTGCCTGTCTGTATGTGTGTCTGTCTCTGTCTTAATCTTGATGTTCTCTCTGTCTCTCTCTTTATCTCTCTCAAGCAAGCCTCTTTCTCTCCCGTTTATTCACTTGTATAAATAAGCAAGCCTGCCCCTCCCCCCCTCTCTCACTCACTAAACATACCCCAGCCTAACTAACGTCACTAATGACCCCAAAAAGGTACAAACTTCACTCAGCTGTTGTTTTGTGACAATGACTCACTCAACAACATAATGGTAATAAGTACCGCCAACGAGCCCAGTACATTAAACTATTATTGGACCAATTATAGGAGATTATTGCTCGATTACCACCAGTAGTATATTGAATGTTTTTGTTTGTAATTATAACAGGCAGGTAAGCTGAACGAGAACACGGATTATAACTGATATTAATTACATAGGGGCGAGAACGTATAATTTATACCTCAAATTCAAAAATATAAAATTGGAAAATACTATAATGTGATATTGATTATAGGAATGATAAATGTAATGATAATGATAAATATAATAATAATAATAATAATAATAATAATAATAATAATAATAATAGCAGCAACAGTTGTGATGATTATAATTTTTAGTGCTCAATATATGGTTTTATGCTTCAAGAGAAATCAATTCAGACCATGGTAACAAAGATGTTAGTGCGGGGCTGTTACGTACACCAGGCAGCATAACACACACACACGCACACACGCACACACACACACATGGTAAACGACTGATCATAATAAATAACGACGTAAAAAAATCAATCAAAGAGTAAAGCGTGCCGTACAGGACATGGAGGCGTGTCATTCAGTCTCCTGCACCACCAGCTTGACGATTTCCTTCAAAATCAGGCGTGAAAATTGCGTCATTCACTGTGACCCATTTTGGCGTTTCCTTATTTGGTTTTGTTGAGGCTCGTGTTGCCTGGGAGAGGTGGCATAGGGTGTTTGTTTATATTTGTCTTCTTTCTTTCTTCTCTTTCTCTGCCTACCAGTCTCACTTATTTTCTTTTATTCTATCTCTGACACCTTGTCTTTCCAAATTGTCCCTGTTTCAGTGTATATTTGTGTGTGAGAGAGAGAGAGAGAGAGAGAGAGAGAGAGAGAGAGAGAGAGAGAGAGAGAGAGAGAGAGAGAGAGAGAGAGAGAGAGAGAGAGAGAGAGAGATATCAACAGGAACACACACGATAAAACTTTTAATACAAACACAAACACAAAAACACTGTAAACACAAGCTCACCAAGAAAACGTCAACACATACGCAAACACACACACACAAAAAAACATACATAAATTTACATATACACACACATTCATAAACGACACCTACCCACACACACACACACACAGGTACAAACAAAATAAACCAATCAACACACGGATGAAAAGATAACATAAAAAGCCCAACTATTTGACCCCACTGGACCTATATTACCCACCAACCCCTGATACTGCTTCACCTGCCAGTAGTCAAGAGGTTACTGATTCATTACAAGAGACGAGGACCATATATATATAGATAGTAGGTAAAAGGTTGCCAGCTCGTATATATTGCAATGAATGGTTGTCGGGTCGTACATATTTCACGATGAAGAAGTTGCCAGTTCGTAAAATATGTAGTTAAGCATCGTCAGGTTGTTGATAGTATATCGTTATGGAGAGATATTAGGTCGTGTATATCGTGATTAGGTGTTGGTAGGGATGAATGAGGGAGGTATTAGAATGCCGAAATAATCATCACTGGCTACAAGAGGTTACAGTGTTAGTAAATAATGAACTTATTGGTTGGTTTCGTGGTATTAACAGTTGCCAGGTGGTATTAACAGTTGCCAGGTGGTATTAACAGTTGCCAGGTGGTATTAACAGTTATCAGGTGGTATTAACAGTTGGCAGGTGGTATTAACAGTTAGCAGGTGGCATTAACAGTTGTCAGGGTGGTATTAACAGATATCAGGTGGTATTAATAGTTGGCAGGCGGTATTATTAGAGCAGCCAGGCGGTATTAATAGTTGCTAGGTGGTATTATTAAAGAGTTGCCAGGTGGTGTATGTCAAAGCTGGTATCCACGGGGTAAAAACACGCACGCCAGCTTTTACCAATACAACTGAGGGCGAAATGTTCACCTTACCTTTACTGCTCCCTTAGGCCAGCGTTACCTCCAACCCTATCAGTAATGTAAATGTTTGGGAGCAACACGCCAAAATCTAATTCCTGTCGCGATTTAAAGATCTTTTGCGTGTGGACAACCGAGGACCTTGTATCTAATTATTTTGTTCATTATAAAATTTCCTTGTTTTACGATCACAATATATACGATGCAAATAAATCACTGTAGGTGCGCTTGGGAACTTGGTGTTTTCTTGTTTCCTATGTGGTTATCAGCATATATATACAACAAATAATACCTTTTGGGTTATAATTTCACAACACAATACTCAGGGAAGTATCAGGTGAGGTACATAGGAATGCCTCACGTGGGCTGGAGGCTGGCGGTAGGTAGGTAAGGCCTCACCTCTCCAGATAAGTTTTAAGCTTATCATTGGTGGCCGGGGTGAACGGCAGATCCAATTTAGCGGGAGTGTAGCAGGTAATGAACGAGAGACAGCTATTACCTGCTGAGCTGAGGCAAAAACTGCAGGTGATGGTGCCGCATGATCCCTAACACCTCCTGCCCACACACCAAGAACCCCACTTACCAAGAGCTCTGATGGCGACAAAAATCACGAATGGAATTACTTTACCCACTGTAAATTTTTATTGTATTGGATTTATTCCGGTGTTGGTACTTGATGTAATGACTATGAGCGAGTGCTGGGGTGTGAGAGTTGTGTAATTAAAGACGTAAGAGGATGAGTGCATCGCCACCGCTCAAATTATAATTTAATGGAAACTGTAAATAACGTGGAGTGCTGTCACCTGTTTCTGCTTTCCTTATATATATATATATATATATATATATATATATATATATATATATATATATATATATATATATATATATATAGAGAGAGAGAGAGAGAGAGAGAGAGAGAGAGAGAGAGAGAGAGAGAGAGAGAGCCAACATCAGACTTCTAAATTAATTTACTTATTTATTTCCTCATTAATTTACAGATCATTTTATTAATTAATTTACTTTATCATCCTCAGCAAATATATTATTTATTTATCTTACGATTTACTTATTTATTATATTTTATTATATTTTGTTTATTATTTGTCTATTAATAATAATTTTGCTTCAAGACAGAGATGGATACAATGAAGATCTTTAAGCAGACAATTGGAAGAACCTGTAGAGACTCACATAATATATTTCATACACGTACAATGTTTAATACAGGTACTGAAAATTTAACGTCCTTATAAATTATATTCTAATGTGTTCGGTGCTTCATGACCCAACCAAGTGAAGCACCAAGTAATGCTCTGAGATATTAAGGTTTGTGTTCGATGCTTCATGTCCCTGCCAAGTGAAGCACCAAGTAATGTTCTGAGATATTAAGGTTTGTGTTCGGTGCTTCATGACCCTGCCAAGTGAAGCACCAAGTAATGCTCGAGACATTAAGGTTTGTGTTCGGTGCTTCATGACCCAACCAAGTGAAGCACCAAGTAATGCTCTGAGATATTAAGGTTTGTGTTCGGTGCTTCATGACCCTGCCAAGTGAAGCACCAAGTAATGCTCTGAGATATTAAGGTTTGTGTTCGGTGCTTCATGACCCTACCAAGTGAAGCACCAATTAATGCTCTGAGATATTAAGGTTTATGTTCGGTGCTTCATGACCCTACCAAGTGAAGCACCAAGTAATGCTCTGAGATATTAAGGTTTGTGTTCGGTGCTTCATGACCCTGCCAAGTGAAGCACCAAGTAATGTTCTGAGATATTAAGGTTTGTGTTCGGTGCTTCATGACCCTACCAAGTGAAGCACCAAGTAATGTTCTGAGATATTAAGGTTTGTGTTCGGTGCTTCATGACCCTACCAGGTGAAGCACCAAGTAATGTTCTGAGATATTAAGGTTTGTGTTCGGTGCTTCGTGACCCTGCTAGCTGAAACAATTTAATTCAAAACAACAACAAAAGCAAGATCAATAATATCTTCGTTACTATACAGACAAGAAATGATACAAACTTTTCTTCAGATTTTTCATCAACACTGAAGTCTCACCTATGAGTACTTTACGTCAGCTAAACATACCGTCTTATCTAAACGTCTGTATGTCACAACAAAACACTTTTTCTTTGATTACCAAATGTGCTGAGCGATAATAACAATGTTATCTCATCTACAAATTTATGTCACCTTAAGAATGATATTCTCGGTTTACAGTAACGGAATATTGGAGAAAAGGGTCGAGCTTTTTGCTCTATTACAGTTTCTTCTTCCTTTACAAGAATATTGATGGAAAGTGAGGATAAGATTTTATCCATACATCCGCGTCACTCTCACCAACATATTTTAAAGTTTTATATAAAAAAATTTCTAAAAATATAAAATTTTTAGCGACAACGTGAACAGATTCTAATTTACATATTTTTGTCATTCTGGGGAAAATATTTTGTCGTCGGTGAATATCCAGGAAAGTAAATATATATATATATATATATATATATATATTTAAAGAAGAGGAGATACCAGTAGCCTAACTCGCTCTTTCAACTCGTGATAAAAACAGTGACACAGACACTATCCATACATAACCTGTCGAGACACGTTGACAAAATCACCTGCACAGTCGTTTTTACCCCGTTCATGGCGGCCACTGGACGACTTTTGGACACATCTGCCGCCGCACGTCTGTACACACTCGTATATTCTCTAGCACGCCTGGCTCTGAGGGGGCTGGAGGGAGGTTGTAGGGGAGGGGACGAAAGACGGCAGGGGAGGATGTAGAGGAGGGTGTAGGGGAGGGCAGGGGAGGGTATAGGGGAAACAGGAGAGGACAGGATTAATTTCTTTTTGCCACTTACAGTAGCTGGTTACTCTGCACCCCTTACTCATCCCGTGAGCGGTAGCGCAAAAGGCTTGCAGAGTAGAGTTAAAAAAGGGTCAGTATAACTAACCCCCGTGGTCAAGATATTATTGTATTGAATGTTACAGATTATTTAAAATAAATTCAACGTTTAGTTATATAAACAAAGGGTGACTTAATCGCAACTGCGTGAGTACAGCAGTGAGGCAATTGTCCTGCCGCACACTTTGTTATTCACATTTGTGTGGGAGGTATTCAAGTATATTGTGTGTTTGGATACAATCTTAATATGTCGGCTATCTTGCCATTAGAGATGAAGTGTTGTGCCATTTCACACACACCTGTCCCTGAAAGGTTCTATCTTCACACAGACGAGGACGTAGTGTTCAAGTGTGTGGCCATATATCTGGCCACACACTTTACATTTAGTCTTGTTCACATCTGCTTGAGGAACATACTGCCAGAGGTACTAACCTTAGTCCAGCGGTTATAGACAGGAGAGGGCAGGAGAGGGGACAAGAGATGGCAGGGGAGGGTGTAGGGGAGGGGAAAAGAGAGGGAAGGGGAGGGTGTAGGGGAAGGGTAAGGAGGGTGTAGGGTAAATGGACAACTACAGCATCACAACCTCTAAAAGGGTAAACCACAGTCGCTTTACGGAACAAAATCTCACCAAACAATTATCCAGTAGACAAAATCGCAAGTGTCATCTACCACCCGACGAAATAGCAGACAGAATCCCAGTTGTTATACCATCGCTGGACAAAATCTCACCAGGTGAAGGTTAAATCCCGTCACAGTTATGTTATATCTTGTGGGACTTTATCCTACATGGGGCAGCTACCCAAGTGTTCTTTATTTATCTTTTTGGGGCTGTGTTTACTCAGCCCAACGCTCGCCTTTCCTGATCTGAGTGATGGATGTTTTTCTGGTTAGAGGTATTTCTTTAACGGCAGCTTAACGCAGTCAGTCACCAGCTTTTAGTTCGTCTTGTTATTTTTCTCTATTTGTTTTTTCTATTTCAAATTCTCTCGCGTCTTTTCACTCCTTTGATTCACTACAAAGTTATCGGTATATAAATATATATATTTTTTTCTATTATTTCTGTCCTATCCAAACCATAACAAACAAAAGAAACTGATATAAAATTTGCGTAAGGAATCGCTAAAATTCGTACGTTGAATTTCCTTCTTCCTGGGAGACGAAAGATCCCCTACCAGGCACAAGGACAAAAGTAAAATACAAAATGACATAAAAAATTGCACGGAGACTATAGCTTAACAAAATAGGTTCACTGAGCACCAGTTGAGGGACAAAATTAAGGTGCAGACGCTATGTGAATCTTGTTCCTGCAGTCTACGGATTTCGTACTGCTATGAATATAAATAATATGAAGCGGCTAAGCTTTATAGTTCCTAGTCTTCCCGCAGGGAGGCCCGAGCGCTGTTCACTGGAGCGAGAGAACGTCGTCTGCTTATCATGTTCCTCGGCTTTTCGTTTCCTATGAATAAAAGTAGTTTTAAGAAGCATCTAAGCGAGCAGTGCCAGGGAGACGCTGGTGCTGGCCTTCGTCTGTTTATAGTGTTACATCAGTGTCAACCTCAAAGGAAAACTCCAGAGGAAAACAACTTTTATAAGTTACGTTACACTGTTTAACTTTCAACCTTGAAACTGATAATGTCTTTTTTTACCCCCTAAAAAAATTCGCGATACACGGAACTTGTGTTTAAAAATACAATTTTTACAGATTAAGGTTAAACAGAGTGGTTCTTAATTGCTCTAACCCCTTGACGTCACTTGAGGAAAAGATATTTGCCTTCTACACTTTTTCATACAAATAAGTTACATTATATAATTTCAAACTGCTATCACTAAATATATTTGTAATAGTTATCCCATTTTAGAACAGCTACTTGAAGTGTCAATAAAAGAAAATTATTCTTTTTATATTCGTATTATAATAAAGTTAGTAAACAGTTCGTCGTGGACTTCAGGCCAATTGCAAGAACAGTCGTTGGGTGTACGACGCCATTTACGATGACCTTCTTGCCCTGATCTTGTTTCAGTTATACCACCCTTTTGAAGCTCAGGAGAGATCTCGAAGTTTCGATATTTTGAGTACAGCACTAGCTAATAATTCCCACCAGGAAACTTGTTTCGAGACTCCTCCAAAGCTTCGAAAAGTGCAGAATTCCATGTGTTAAAGGCGATATTGCTGAAAAAAGACCAGGGCAAGAAGGTCATCGTAAATGGCGTCGTACACCCAACGACTGTTCTTGCAACTGGCAGGCCAGAAGAGTCAGGTGTCGCCCCTCACCCATCACCTGCGAGTGATCTTTAATGCACTCTTAAAACAAAAGCTATATTATTATTATTATTATTACTATTATTATTATTATTATTATTATTATTATTATTATTATTATTATTAAGTTTCAATACACCTTTAATTCCCTTATGCATAGCTCATATATGGTGAAACAAAATGCGGCCTCTAACTGAACTAGAAATACTTTTCTTAACTTGTTGTCGGTTGTATTAATGTGCATTACTGAGGATCTCCTTTACTGACATCACGCCCAGTGCCAAATGATAGAGACGAGTGTCCAATGGCTATTTTTTAAAAGGCTTTTCCGCCAAAACAAATTCCTGTTTCTGATCAATTTGACGTATAAAACCTACAAAAACACTGAGAATTATAATGGGCAGGAAGTTACAGTAACCATTAAACTCTTGGTAGTAAAAAAAATAAAGGTACTGCAATATGTGGCATCAACACATACTGTCTAGGACCAGGCCTCTCAACAGCCTGTATTTACATTATCCCTTAACTCATGACGCGAGAACACATCTAAGTTTCGCAATGGTACAGATATGACAGTAAAAATGGCGTCATAACCTACCAGATACTCGACCATAACTGTCGGCTTTCAGTCATTCTTAATAGAGAAAAAGAAACTACCGAACGAATCTTTAAGGATCCTGGTAGATATATATTTATAAATAGTTCTGCATCTCACTGTTAGGAGGCGTTGGTAACGTTCAACTAGCACAAGTCGTCTGTTCATCGTACCACAAAATCTAAGTTCCGCTTCTCACCCTATGGGGGCGCTGATGGCATTCATTTTCTGTGTTGTCGTCTGCTTATCGCGTCACCTAAACATCGTGTGAGACTTAGCAAAGAGAAGTAAAGTGTTGATAAGGACGGACTCTGGCAGTGACCCCTGATAGTGGCCAAAGAGTCAGAAAAATGTTGTAGGATTATCTTTGGTCGCACATTTTCCAGGAGGACGGAGAGCCAAGAAGTTAGTTTACATACTCTCAACTTTTGGGACTCTCGAGAAATAGATTTTTTTTAAGCAAATTTTAATCAGTTTGTCGAGTGTCTAATTAGTATCCTTCGGTAGCGTATCTCTCTCTCTCTCTCTCTCTCTCTCTCTCCCTCTGTCTCTCTCGCTTTATCTACCCTTCTGTCTCTTTTGGTAATTTCCGTTTTTCGTTCTACTTTTCACTTTTTAATTCTATCATTTTCTCTGTCTCTCTCTTTAACCTTGTTTTTTCCTCTCTTCTTCTTTCGTTCTCTCTTTACCTCCTTATCTCTCTTTCTTCCTCATACACCTATCTCTCCACCCGTTACCTCTCCATCTCTCTCTTCCACCCTTCTTTCTACAACCCAGTTAATGCCTCTTCTCCCTCTTATAGCAGCCTCCCATCTCTTCTTCCCCTTCCCTTCTCCTAATACCCCTCCTCTTCATTCTTACCTTCCTCTAGTAAACTCTTTCCTCTTCTCTAATGTCCTAGTGCCTCCTTCACCCCTCTAGTACCCCTTCAACCCCCACCTCCTCTCCTCAACCCCTCACCTTCTTAACCCCTCTCCTCTCCTCTTGCTCCTCACCCCCCTCAAGATGGTTGGTCTCTCCAAAACAAGGTCACTGTGTTCTCTCGGCATATCTCAAGTCTTGCCATTGTACCTTAAATCCGGGTCCCTGGGAGGTCCCGCCGAGCTCAGCAAATTGAACCTAAAAGCATATGAATTCTACAAAGATTTAAACCAGACTATAAACACTCTATGTTGCATATGACCTTGTAACGTGGTCAATGTTGCATATGTGTGCAACTTTAGTCTATTGACATTCTTAACCTGCAACCTCGTATTTGTTACATATACACCTGCACTTGGCTGACCTCGCATATAGCCTTGCAAGTTGTTTATGTTGCACAGGCCCTTACAATAAGGTATATTACAACGTAATATAAGCTCATATTCCACTACAACTTGCTCTATGTTGCACATGACATTACAACTTGGTCAATATGCATTAACCCATGCAGCTTAGTCCATATACACGTGTCCGTATAGCTTTACATGCAACATGACAGATGGCTCTATGTACTAGGGGCATTGCCACGAGGCTACAGTACACATGCCGTTACAATTTGGTCTGACCTTTTATGTCACGCCAGCTGGTATGTATATATATATATATTATATATATATATATATATATATATATATATATATATATATATATATATATATATATATATATGCCTTTGCAACGGGTTTCTGATCTGTAAAACGGTCAGGGATTGCAAGGAGCGAACAGGAAATGCAATGACATTTAACTGTGCGGTGCATGTTGAGTTATAATCGACCGCTGATTTTGCAATTGTGGCATTGAATATTATTGTCTCACTCTCCTAACTGTGTATTGTTGGCCCTTCTGGCTTGGCCTGGCTTTGTGCACAGGATGATGCAGTGTTAAGTGCACGGGACGATGCCAATTTACCAATTTACGATGTTACAGCATGATACAATCTGGCTTTGTAGTAGAGTGGACGATATGATCTGGCTTTGTAACATAGTGCATGACATAATCTGTCTTTCCAATGTTCAATGGGTGATGCAAGATATCATATGAATCAGCGATGCTTAGTAGATGTTATAACCCAAATTGCAATGTTCAGCGTGATATACTATCCTAATTGCAATGTTGAGTGGATGGTATGATCTTGATTGCAATGTTTACTGGCCGATGCGATCCAAATTTGCAATGCATAAGGAATACTATGCAAGTGAATTTATAACACGGTGTGGTCCGCCCCGACTCTGCCAACATGCAGTGAATGAAACAAACTGACTTCACTTGGTCTTAACGACAAAGCACATGGGGATTGGGGGTCCTTACTTTAGTATTCATTGGATAGAGAAATTATACAATACAAATTATGACTTTTTCTATAGCCACAAAAGTACACAAAAGCCCTTACTCAATTTCTATAGCATGGGAAACTATCGAATAAAAACTATTTATTTTTCCATAGCCAAAGAAAGTTTACTGGGGTCTCTATAGTGGATAGCGAAAGTATGCAGAGACACCCGACACGATTTCCACGGCAAAAGAAAGTCGACAAAAGTTTCAAGTCTACTTTTATTGGAAAAAGAGAGTATCGAATGAGACCGACTACTTTTTCCCTCCGCTAGAAAAAGTTTACAAGGGTGCGCACTACAGTCTCGGTGGATATTTAGGAAAAGTCTACGATAAGATCTGCTACTTTCTTTAAGGTTAGAGAATGTTTACAAAACCTTACTGTTATATCCCCATTGCTGAAGAAATTTTATAGAAAATCCCAACTTTATTTCCCTTAGATATGAAAACCATTTAATATTAAAGCCTAAACTTTCTTTCTGTGTAAAAAAAAAAAAAAAAATATATATATATATATATATATATATATATATATATATATATATATATATATATATATATATATATATATATATATATATATATATGTGTGTGTGTGTGTGTGTATATGTATGTGTATTCTCGTCAAAGTAAATCGTGATCTAAACCTTACTTTCCATTGGATAAAATAAAGTATAAAGTCAAATCTCAACACGCTCCCCGAGGCCAGAGAAATGCTAGAAGGGTCTACTATACGTCACCCATTTGACTTGGAGAGAGCGTACAGTATCTTGATTAATTTACTTCACAAATGCGACAAAAACATTAGCTGGCAACAGTTTCCCTGCCAACAGAAAATGTACACTAAAAGTGTACCTCGCGTTAATAGTGGCATAAAGTAGATAAAGAAAGTGTTGATTCTCCTAATTGCAAAAATACTCTCACAACTCTCTCTCTCTCTCTCTCTCTCTCTCTCTCTCTCTCTCTCTCTCTCTCTCTCTCTCATTTCTGACTCTCTCGTTTTCACTATCTCCGTTCTTTTCTTTTTGTGTGTGTCCCTCTCTCTTCTCCCCTTTACTTGCTCCTCTTCGCTCTCTGTAAAAATTGTTGGTTAAAGGAACCTATATATTTTCTGGGCACGAATATTGCAGATAAAAACATTACGAATACAGATTTTCTTGGTCAGGAATTTATATATATTTATATATATATATATATATATATATATATATATATATATATATATATATATATATATATCACGGAAGATGAAACAACAGGTACCTAATTAGATGTCTGAAGATGTCTTGAATAAAGGCAAGCCTGTTTTCATTGTGATTTACATGAAATATATATATATATATATATATATATATATATATATATATATATATATAAATGCCTACCATTCTATGACTTCCTGTAAACATCTTTCAAAGGATGACTTTTAAGGAATGTTTATTTTTACATTCTTCCTGCCAGCCTCCGCCTCACTAACACCCCCCTCCATGCCCGACTAAGCCACTTACCAACAACCTGGTCACTTTTGTCCGTATAGTAAAAAAACTAATTTATACAATACTCCTTAAAATATAGTAAGACTCCCAGAACACTGATTCTCGAATGTCCGCAAAAGTAAAATTTCCCCTACACTGAAATATGAAAGCCTTTAATTAAGTACCTCACTCATGAAACCGAAGTCGTCGGTCTATAAAGACGTTGAGATTGTAGCAAAATGGTACTGATACTGCGTGTTCTGACGCGCCTTGCAGTAAGAGGAAAAAATACATCTTAAGAATTGGTTGAGGATCCGGCCCTGGACTGTATATTTACTAGTGTTTGGCCAAAAGATCGTAAGGTGGTCCTCACATTTCCTGGGTCATAGAATATCGCTTAAGTTGCGCTTTTTGAAATATCTGACTTTTAGAGTATATTGTTATGTCTCCTGAGACGGCCATATTGTTCGTACTGTCACTTCCTTTTCTTATTTTCTCCTTTCTTTCTTCTTTTTAAACAATGTGACTAAGCCAGAGGCCCCCCAGAAATTTATCAAAGCAGAGGCAACCTGTCGGGTTTTTTTTATCTTTTAACTTCCGAAACCTGTTTAAACTTTAAAGGGTTGGCGTGTGAATCAAGGAGGTACCTTAAAAGGGTGGGAGACGGTGCCATATAGCCCGCTTACCCCAGAGACCTCTTACCCTTAGGGGCGCCCCTGATATAAGCGTCCACCAATTTCTTGACCCGATATTAGTGAGAGCCAAGGACATTTATAACCCATTATTGTTGTTGTTATTATTATTATTATTATTATTATTATTATTATTATTATTATTATTATTGTTGTATTGTATTATTATTATTATTAGTAGTAGTAGTAGTGCTAGTAGTACGGTGGTGCCACGTACACCTCCACCTCCAGTGCTGCCACGTACCTCCACCTCCTGCCACCACCACCCTCAGTGCTACATGCACCTCCCTCCAGTGCTGCCACGTACACCTCCACCCTCCAGTGCCCATCCTCCACCCTCAGTGCTGCCACATGCACCACCACTCCTCCCTCCAGTGCTGCCACGTACACCTCCACCCTCCAGTGCTGCCAGTGCTGCCACACCTCCACCCTCCACCCTCCAGTGCTGTCCACGCTGTGCACACCCTCCAGTGCCACGTACACCCCCCACCCACCTCACCCCTGCTGCCACGTACACCCTACCCCACCCTCCAGTGCTGCCACATGCCACCTCCACACCACCTCCACCGTGCCACATGCACGCCACCTCCAGCTGCCATGCTGCCAGTGCCACCTCCAGTGCGCTGCCTCCACCCTCAGTGCTGCCATGCACCACCACCGTCAGTGCTGCACCTCCAGGCCTCCCTCCACCTCCAGTGCCACACCTCCACCTCCAGTGCTGCCACATGCACACCCACCCTCCAGTGCTGCCACGCACCTCCACCCTCCAGTGCTGCACACTCCACCCTCCAGTGCTGCCCACACCACCACCTCAGTGCCCCACGCCACCACCTCCAGTGCTGCCATGCCTCACCTCCAGTGCCACACCTCCACCCTCCAGTGATGCCAGCACCTCACCCTCCAGTGGTGCCACGTACCTCCACCCTCCAGCCGCCACATGCCTCCACCCTCCAGTGCTGCCACTGCATGCCACCCTCCAGTGCCATGCACCTCCAACCTCCAGTGCTGCCACGGCATCGCCACCCTCCAGTGCGCAACATGCCCTCCTGTGCTGCCACGTACACCTCCACCCTCCAGTCTGCCACGTACCTCCACCTCCAGTGCTGCCACATGTGCTGCCACAGTGCACCTCCACCCTCCAGTGCTGCCACGCCTCCACCTCAGTGCCGCCATGCACCTCCACCCTCCAGTGCTGCCATGCACCCACCCTCAGTGCTGCCACACACCCCACCCTCAGTGCTGCCACACACCTCCACCCTGCCCACGTGCTGCCACGTAACACCTCCACCCTCCAGTGTGCCACGTACACCTTCACCGTCCAGTGTGCCACGTACACCTCCACCCTCCAGAGCTGCCACGTACACCTTCACTCCCAAGGAGGCGGCGTCCGTGGAGGGTGGAGGTGTACGTGACAACACTTTTACTCTACCTCCATCCTACAGTGTGGCCACATACTCTACCTCTACCCTACAGTGTGGCCACATATTGTACCTCCATCCTACAGTGTGGCCACATACTGTACCTCCATCCTACAGTGTGACCACATACTGTACATCCATCCTACAGTGGCCACATACTGTACCTCCATCCTACATTGTGGCCACATACTGTACCTCCATCCTACATTGTGGCCACATACTGTACCTCCATCCTACAGTGTGGCCACATACTGTACCTCCATCCTACAGTGTGGCCACAGGCTGTACCTCCATCCTACAGTGTGGCCACATACTGTACCTCCATCCTACAGTGTGGCCACATACTGTACCTCCATCCTAGTGTGGCCACATACTGTACCTCCATCCTACAGTGTGGCCACATACTGTACCTCCATCCTACAGTGTGGCCACATACTGTACCTCCATCCTACAGTGTGGCCACATACTGCACCTCCATCCTAGTGTGGCCACATGCTGTACCTCCATCCTACAGTGTGGCCACATACAGCGTCATCCCAAAATATCAAACAAATCCAAACGGTTAAAACTAAATAAATACAGTGACAGAGGAGATAGAATTTGATTAGGCTGTTATTGCCCCTTCATGATGCATCTAGTTTTACGGGGTTCAACAGATACATTGTGTTGTTACCTCTCACCCCAACAGTTACTGGTAATATTGTTCTGTGTGTGTGTGTGTGTGTGTGTGTGTGTGTGTGTGTGTGTGTATGTGTGTGTGTGTGTGTGTGTGTGTGTGTGTGTCAATAATCAGCGCAATCCCAGATTTTGACCCCCGCCGATCAAGGCCTTGGCTCCCCACACACCCAGCCCATCGAGACCGTGGCCCGTACCCGCCGCGAAGGCCTGGCCAGCACCCGACCAGCCATGAAGGCCTGGCCAGCACTCTGACCAGCCCATGAAGGCCCTGGCCAGCACCCGACCAACCCCATCAAGGCCCTGGCCAGCACCGACCAGCCGTAAAGGCCCTGACCAGCACCCGACCAGCCTATCAAGGCCCTGGCCAGCACCCGACCAGCCTACTCGAGGCCCTGCAGCCAGCACCCGACCAGCCCATCAAGGCCTGGCAACACCCGACCAACCCATATCAAAGGCCCTGACCAACACCGACCAGCCCATCAAGGCCCTGACCAGCACCGACCAGCCATCAAGGCCTGGCAACACCGACCAGCCCATCAAGGCCCTGGCCAGCACCAAGCCAGCCCATCAAGGCCCTGACCAGCACCCGACCAGCCATCAAGGCCCTGACCAGCACCGACCAGCCCATCAGGCCTGGCCGTACCGACGACCAGCCCATCGGGCCTGGCCAGCACCGACCAACCATCAAGGCCTGACCGGCACCCGACCAGCCCATCAAAGGCCTGGCCAGCCATCAAGGCCCTGGCCAGCACCCATTCCAGCCATGAGGCCCTAGCCCAGCACCCGACCAACCCATGAAGGCCCTGGCCAGCACCCGACCAGCCCATGAAGGCCCTGACCAGCACCCGACCAGCCCATCAAGGCCCTGGCCAGCACCCGACCAGCCCATCAAGGCCCTGACCAGCACCCGACCAGCCCATCAAGGCCCTGGCCAGCACCCGACCAGCCCATCAAGGCCCTGACCAGCACCCGACCAGCCCATCAAGGCCCTGACCTAAAACAAAACCCTGAACTTTAGCCCAAAGGTTACAGGCAAACCTTTTAACCTCGCTCCCCGCTGGACCTTACTGATTACTGTGTGTGTAAAACTTATTCCCTACTTTCAGCATAAGTTAACCCTTGTGGTGTGGCTCTCACGCACTCAGCCCCGTATGAAATTTGGTCCTCATAGCATGTGTGGTTTGGCCTTCATACACCCCTTCCCACATAACATAATTATATACCGTATATATAAATCGTGTAAACAAATTATTACTTATATAAATACATAACATCTATGACGGTCAGCCCATCCCAAGACACAGACCGATACACTACCACTGAGGTGACAAATACTGAGAGTGTTTACCTCGTCGATGGTCACCAATCACCCTTCGTCCTCTCTCGTCTGTTTTCGGTTTTTAGCGTCTGAAAATAAATAAGAGAAAAACATGTTGACATAATTATATATGTCAGGACATATAACAAAAAGTGCCCACTACATACTGAAACTAAACATAATATAAAAGCAAGGTTCAGACGTGTTAAGAGGTACACAGTATTCGTAAACTACAAATACATTAAAAGGATTTAAATTCTATGTTTTATCAAATACAATTAGTGATAAGTTTTATGTCATTAAATATATAAATAAAAAACTAAAGTATTTTCATAATAGATTAACGTCAATAAAATATAAGTAAATTAATTGAAAAAAAACCCCTATGTTAAGGAACCACTAACAAAGATTGTCGAGGGTAACTGTATAAGAGTGAACCGTCATTGTTGTTGTGGCCGGGTCGAGTTAATACAATAAATACACTTCCTGTGAATCATAAATCAGATTTATTAAAAGTTTTTACTACACGATAATAACGGTACTATACACTGGATGTTCTCCCATAGAGGACTTAGGGGGATTTTAACAAGAGAATGGTACTGCTTTGAGGGCCCTTTCTGATCACGAATTTTCACCTTAAAAATTTCAGTACATGCTCTCGACACATTAATTCGACAGCCAGAACGTAACTCAGATGTTTATAAAATGGAAGTTTAATATAACTTACATCATAAAATACTGAAACTTTAGGAGTTGGAGAGGAAGAGTTTGTTATTCAAGAGTTGTTTTAATATTCTCTCAAAAAGATGTAGAGTATTATTCACTTCTCGAGATGTTCTTTCTTAACAATTGACCTGAACATAAAAAAATAACTACACTGAACATAACAAGTGTCATCGACTAAATAAAACTTTGGTAGTATTTTCCCTAGAAATAGTTGGTACAAAAGATATCAATTAATCCCCAAGTTTATCAAGGTAAGTTTGATACAGAAACTGATTTATAAACTATTTTCATTATGCTTCAACATGGCGACGAGAGACAACGGATCCACCTTATATTAGGATATTTTGGTGTGTCAGCAGGTCACTGTGAGCTGTGTGTCTGAAGGGAAAGGTTTTGAGTCTAGCTGTAGAGGACCTCCTTCATCCACATCTTCTCGTGCTGGTATACAGAGAGACGCTTCAGCTGGTGAGTCAGAGAAGAGAACCCTCGCCTACACCGTCTAACTGTACAAGTATATAAAGTTTATTACAGCATAGAAAAAGTAGAATCTTTGGCTGCTAACTGTACTAAGAGTTGTTTTTCTGTCGTGGAAAAGGTTGAGTTACAGATACGTTTAATCTCTCTCAGTGGAACGTTGGTATAGTGACCACATCACAGCTGGCCATGATTGGGCTGGAGATGAGTCACTTCTTTTTTATTTGGAAATACCATTAACATAATCAAAGGATTTATCTCATCACTAAACACTAAATGTCATTGTCAAACCTCTTTACCGATCCGTCCCCTCACCTTCTTACTTTAAATTTTTGTAGACGGTGACTCAGTTTGTCCACTAATAGTATAAAGTGTTTGAAAGCGTTTCTTAAAAGTTAGTTTAACCATTAAGAACTGTCTCAAGTTGAGTTATTTAATCTGTGTTGTTAAGTATAACTACACCTTCACCTGTGTTGTCTCTCCGCAAACTTTTAATGACGTCTCGTTTCTCTCTCTCATTGAGGTAAAGAGTGTTTGTTGTTTTCAAATTCATAAAATAATGAATTAACTACATATGAAAAACCTTCTAACACCATGCTGCTTGATGCTCATCCTGTGTGTCTCATAGAAGACTGTATAAAACTATTCAGTACACACGTTCTAAAATTGAATTATAAATAAAAAATATATATATTTTCGACCAAGTACAGTACAGCTGAATACAAACAGTAAAACTTCATTCTCCGTTTTAATAGGAATTCTGAAGGACAAGTTGAACATTACTCTGTTGTGGCCCATTTGAACGTTGCATCTTGAAATACTTTATACTGTATACGTGTAATTTTCAGTTACTTTAACCTCATTAACCTTTATTAAATTCAAGTGTCGTCTTACACAGGTAGAGCCATTCTTAACTGATCAAGAAAATAAGAAAATTCATGGCGTTCGCTTCAGTGTTATCGTTATTGTATTAACTTCTAAATTCAAGAGTTAAACCTGACACGATATATATAACTGAGTATTGAAGAATTTATGAGAAAACACTTACAAATGCGACAATATGGGAATGTCATTACAATATTTACTTTTATCCCAAAATATCAATGGATTTAATTTATTCACTAAGCATTCACCTTGTTCTCTCTCTCTCTCATCACCAAGAAACTATTATAATTATCTAATAATCTCATATCACAGCTTTTACATGACGTCTGAGTCTGTTGTATGACTTGTGTACTTTCTTGTTATCGAATTAAATCTTAAAGAGTTACCATAGTAAATATGTTTAGTTTTGTCGTTGCAAT
The DNA here is from genome assembly GCF_018991925.1 of Homarus americanus. Classification (NCBI taxonomy): domain Eukaryota; kingdom Metazoa; phylum Arthropoda; class Malacostraca; order Decapoda; family Nephropidae; genus Homarus; species Homarus americanus. The sequence continues at coordinate 11,261,698 of NW_024737068.1, forward strand.
TCCAGCTATAAAGACCTTAGCAAGACAATTAACCCCAGAGATAACACAAAGACAACAACAACAATGTAAAAAAAGTGCGGAGAGAGAGAGAGAGAGAGAGAGAGAGAGAGAGAGAGAGAGAGAGAGAGAGAGAGAGAGAGAGAGAGAGAGAGAGAGAGAGAGACCCCCCTTCAACATAACTTTCTAAACAAACAAACTTACAAATTACCGAGTCAAGGCTCTTAATGAGTGAGTGAGTGAGTGAGTGAGTGAGTGAGTGGGGGATGAAGGATTAGGGAGATGGAAAAGGTGATGACACAGGGAAGGAATGGGTAGGGGATAAGGGCACGAGAAAGGGGGGTGGGAGAAGGGAGGAGAGAGGAAGGAGAGGGCAGGGATGGAGGAATGGGAGGGGGAGAGGAAGGAAAGAAGGAAGGAAGGGAGGGAGAAGAAGGGAGGAAGGGTGGAGGAAAGGGAGGGGGAGAGGTGGAGGAAGGGAAGAGAGCTGGAGGAAATGGAAGGGAGAACAGGTGGAGGAAGGGCAGGGGAAGAGGAAGGGAAGAGAGCTGGAGGAAATGGAAGGGAGGACAGGTGGAGGAAGGGAAGAGAGGTGATCAGAAACATAAGTCTCCGCCGCCCTCTGTACCATGAATATAATATGGGTAATATTTAGACAGCTAATTGGTATGTTTAAATCACCAAACAACAATAGCAATTTCTGTTATATTGTTTGGCATAGCGACGACACCTTACGAGTGCCTGCCATATCACCCGGACGAGCGAGTAAGAGACAAATAAAAGAAAAATATGAGTCAAAAGCATATAAAAGGGGGGGGGGGGTTGCCAAACATTTCCCCTCTTGTGGAACTCATATCCTCAAGGTGCAGCTTCACGTTGCACCTGGAAACAGGCCGGTGTAGGGGGCGGTGTAAAAACATCACTGAACGCTCAGTGGTTTGTTCTTGTTAAAATCAGAAAAAGTTAAGAGTGACGTTTCCTTAATTCGCTTGAGTACCGAAGGCGCCTAGGCAAGGACGTAGGGGAGAAAAGATATAGAATAACGATACTTTGTTTTCACTTGTTGGAGTCGTTCATTCACTGGGGCCACGGAGTGGTTCCTCCTAATGAAAAAACTCAGCTGGGGCCGAGGCGTAAACACACACATGGCATCCGGGGAAAGAAAAAATAAATATATATTTTTTATATATCCCATTACTTTTTTTGCCTGACCCCATAAGTAAGAAACATTTTCTAGTCTATAGAATTTCTTCGAAAAGTGCGTACTTTAGCCAAGAAAGCCAGCTTCAGCATTACAGAGAGTGGAGAGGGGCGAGAAGGATGGAAATGAGGGGAGGGGAGGGGGACATGGCAGGGGGGTAGGGGGTGTGAAGGGTGAGAAGAGAAGAGAGTAAGAGGGTGTAGGAGCGTTGGAGGTATGTGGTTAAGAGGAGAAAAATGGGGAGGGTGAAAGGTGGAGAGGTGCGTGTTGTGGAAGGTAGGCTGTAGGGTTATAGGGGGTAAGGAGAAGGTTATAAGGGGTAAAGAGAGGGGACTGGAGGATTGTAAGTGGGAAGAAAGGTAGGGTGGAAGATCTTGGATAATAATAAATAGGGAAGGAAGGAGGGAGTATCGTTAAGAGGGAGGGAGGGAGGGAGGGTAAGTAGTACAGAAAGAGGTAGAAAGAAGGGAGAGAATTGAGTATAGAAAGTAGTAGAGGGAGAGAGGGAGGTCAGTCATCGGCCTCAGTGGGTCTCCATGGCTTCCACGCCTCAGTGACGCCACTCACGCCAGGCTGCAAGTGGCTCTTACCTTCCCCGCCTGGTCGAGAAAGAGGAACACACACACACACACACACACACACACACACACACACACACACACACACACACACACACTTGCCGATCTTTAGATCTTTTACACTACTGTTATCGTAATTGTCACGTAGGCACAAATGTTTTGTATCTGTTTGGTAACTAAATCTGAGTTGCCCATCTGTTGGGAAAACTTCTGTGAATAAATTGCAATTCTTTTCAGAGGGTTTAAGTGCAGTTGTAGCACGCCATTTGTAAACTCAGGGAGTCATGGCAAGATTTACTTCACTTATGACCTGAATAGAAGCAACTTCTTGACCGGATCTGCTTCATCCAAGTTGTTGTTGTTGTTATAAATTCTACTGGACTCGTCAGGTTGAGAAACAACAAATAATGAAGCGTGTTGATCAGTTAAAATTTAAGTATATTTCTAATTATATTTAAAATGAGTTTTATTAACAATAGGGTGTGGCAGCAACACTCGCCTCCCGTCCTAAGAGTAGCTGGATCGCGCCCGAAGTTGACCCTGATATTAACAAGTACCGGTATATAACTTTACAGTGAAGGCTGTCGAGTGCAGTGACGGCTACACTGTAACAAAGACTCAGTATTCGGTGTATTGCCTCCACACTGCCATTAACAGCCTGGTCAGGGCTATGGGACCCACTTTCACTTTTTAACCTTAATCATCCATGGGGAATAACACACTGGTAATCTGAAAGACTGTACTGTACAGTATGTGAGAGGCTGTTTTGAATACTTTATCATGTGATGACTCTTCCACCCAGGCCCGTCCTTTAGGGGGGGACGAACAGGGGCGACCGCCCGGGGCCCCGCGCGTGTGGGGGCCCCGCGCGTGTGGGGGCCCCGCGGGGCCCAGCACTAAACCCAGTGACCTCGGACACATTACCTGTTGACTGGTTAATCTGACCATCGCAACCGTGACCTTACCATCCATAGCGACAGTCCCATGGGGGTTGGTGGGGCCCCGCAGTGGCTGAGTTGCCCCGGGCCCCGCACCCTCCTAGGGACGGCCCTGCTTCCACCTAACAAAAACAATAACATTTTCCTAAAAAAAAAAAAGGATAAATGAATAAATATAGAGACTGAGTCCCCACGTAAAAAACAACCTCACGATTAAAACTAAACGGCTATTTTTACTTCTCTCAAAAACAACCCTGAGAATAAAATTACATTAAATCCGATTAAGCCTTAAGATGCAACTGATGTTTTTTTTTTTGCCAAACTGAGATAATTATTTGTCTTTACTGCTATAAGTTAAAGGAAATTAGTTCATATATGATTTAAAAATTAATCTTTTCTGTTAAGACGCCATCTATTATCTTTACAAAACGATAAATAATTAAGTTATTTTAGGTTAGGTTAGAACAAGTCAGGTCAGGTAAGGTTTGGTTTAGTTAGGTTAGATTACGTTAAGTCAGGTCAGGTCAGGTCAGGTGAGGAGTGTAAAGTAGTGACCTCACTCACCAAGATGAAAGCAGCAGAGGTTCACTGGTCATTGTCCCTTTCCGCAAGTAGGAAAGAATGTGGGAGAGGGGGGAGAAAGGAGGGGAGGGGGGAGTGGGAAGGAGGAAGAATGTGGGTGGAAACAAATAGGAGTTGGTGAGGCGGATTAAGAAGAAGGTGGAGGGTTGAGGTGAAAGGGAGGAAGGAGAGGGTGGAGGGAGGTGCAAGAATTGAGTGGGAAGGAAGGGAGGAGAAAGAGGAATATAAATTTTAAGTTGTAGTGGAACTGAGGAAGGAAGGAAGGAAGGAAGGAAGGATGGATGGAAGTACAGAGAATAACACTCTATTGTACCCTTCCCTCTCACGTATCCCTCTCCCCCTCTCACTTACCTGCCTTCCCACTCACTATCCCTTCCATTTTCCTTTTATCTTTCTTCCTTTTCTTAAATCCTATCCATTAATATACCCCCACTCATCTCCCTCTCAGTGCCATCTCTCCCACTCTCTCTCCTGTCATTGTCATCTCTCCCTCTCATCTATTACTTTCTGTAACTCGTTGTTATGTTTCCCACACACTCTCTTTCTCATCTCTCCCCTTCTCCCTCTCATTGTTATCTCTCTCTCTCTCTCTCTCTCTCTCTCTCTCTCTCTCTTCCATCTCGCCCACTCTGCCTCTCTTCTTCCCCTTTCCCTTGTTATTTCCCGATAAAAAATCCCTCTCCATGCTCCTCTCCCACACCACAAATCTTCTCCACTCATCAATCTCTGACTTTCTCCTTTCCCTCTCCATAAGTCCTTCCCTTCACACTCACACATCTCTCTCCCCTCTCCCTCTCCATAAGTCCTCCCCTCTTCTCTCCCTCTCTGTAACTTTTCCCCTCCACTCACATATTTCTCTCACTTTCTCTCTCCCCTCTCCCTCTCCATAAGTCCTTCCCTCCACACTCTCTCCTCCACTCTACATCGCCAGAAACAACCCAGAGACGAAGAAAAAAAAGTTGAAAACTGGTGGTTCAGATGTAGAAAGTTGGTCTGAAGTACCCGAGGTGACGCTCAGCCGTGGGCCCTCCTGGACATACTGTTGGGAAGTTTATGTGTGGAGAGAGAGAGAGAGAGAGAGAGAGAGAGAGAGAGAGAGAGGGGTGGGTGTGGCCGTAGTGAGGTATCATTACTGGTATCCGGTAAGCCATACATTACTGACATATAATAATAATGACGCAGGTGTGTGGCGAGGGGACAACATATTCCTACCATTATTCTCAGATTATCAGGAAACATTAAGTTCTTTACATCACTCAATGGTTTCCAGGAGCCATATCTTCCTCTTACTTTTCCAATATTATCAGGGAATCTTACGCTCCTTTCATCATTCCAATATTTCCTTTCACCATAGATCCGTCTCATTGTTCCAAGATTCCCGGGAGATTAAATTCCTTCCATCATTCCAAGATTCATTTAGTATCTAATTGACTGTTATCATAATACGATTCAGGTAAATCTCTTCTTCTTTCAAATTATTCTAAGGTTTTCTAGAATCGTTTATCTCCGCCAACATTCCAGGATTCCGGAGAAAATTGTGCTTTAAAGTTACCATTCCAAGATTCTAAATAAATTGTGCGGTTTTACATAATTCCAATATTCCCAGTACAGTAAAGTGTGCACATTGACCATCATTCCAAGATTCCTGTAAACTGTGCACGATTCTCAAAAAAATCCTATCGCCATACCATTATTCTAAGATTCCCAGTAGTGTGTGTGTGTGTGTGTATGTATTCCTCTCATCATTCCAAGATTCCAAGTGTGCGTTTCCCCTATCATTCCAAATTTCCAAGAATACCGGTACTTATATCCCAACATAATTCCAAGATTCCCAGTAAAGTGTGTATTCCTCGTCACCATTCCAAGATTCCCCCAAATATAAGAATAAATATTTCTGTCATTATTTCAAAGTTACAAACGATTCTTGGAATTTCAAAGTTACAAACGATTCTTGGAATTTATTTTTTTTTTCATCGCTCAGAAAAATCATGATTCTTTGACAAGCAAGATCACACCATTGGAGCAACGTTACTAGTGGAGTTCCTCAAGGCTCAATACTTGGACCATTATTATTTATTATATACATAAACGACATAGATATCGGCATAGACAGCAACATAAGTAAATTTGCTGATGACACTAAAATAGAACGTGTAATTAAATCTGACGAGGACTCAGCAAAACTACAGGAAGATCTAAAAAAAAATTTCGAATGGTCTGAAAAAATGGCAGATGAAATTCAATGTGGACAAATGTAAAGTACTCAGTATAGGAGATGTAAACAGGGAAACCAGTTACCAGATGAACAACGATGCCATAGAGAAATCCGACTGCGAGAGAGATTTAGGATTAATGATAAGTAGAAACCTTAAGCCAAGTAAACAATGTGTTTTTGCTCGTAACAAGGCTAATAAAGTACTTGGGTTCATACAAAGGGGTGTTAGTTACAAGACTAGCGAGGTCATCTTAAGATTATATCTTGCGCTTGTGAGACCTCACCTGGATTACTCAGTTCAGTTCTGGTCACCGTATTACAGAATGGATATAGAATCCTTGGAAACAATCCAGAGGAGAATGACAAGACTAATCCCGGGCATTTGGAACCTTGAGTACAGAGACAGGTTAAAGCATCTTAATTTGCACTCCCTCGAGAGACGTAGAGCGAGGGGCGACATGATAGAGGTGTGTAAATGGAAGTCAGAGCTAAACAAAGGGACATTTCAAAGGTACTCAAACTATCCAACCAGGAGCGAACTCGTAACAATGGTTTTAAATTAGACAAATTTAGATTTAGGCGCGAAATAGGTAAACATTGGTTTGGAAACAGAGTAGTGGATGAATGGAATAAGTTACCAAATATCATCATTAACTCGAATACGCTGGATAGCTTCAAACACAGGTTGGATGCTTATATGAGCAATAGGGGTTGGGTGTAAACGGGACTGCCCAGTATGGGTCAATAGGCCCGCTGCAGTTTCCTCCATTCTTATGTTCTTATGTTGTTCTTATGTACTTTAACACAACGCCAGCACGAGCAATCAACAGCGTCTGCCTGCTGCTCCATTCTACTACACAATGACACGCTCTTGAATGCTTCGCCAGACTGACGTTCACCCGCTGTGATATAAACAAGTGAACAACATTTGGAAGCTACGCCAGACGGACGTTCGCCAGTTGCGGGGTTCTCTTAAAGAAGGAGTAGTAATGACCTCCGCTTGTTGAAACATAATCATCTTGAAGACTGAGAAGTATAAACGTTCACAGATTAAGAAGATAATTACATATTGTGAGGCAGCTAACCTTGAGTGACTGGAGGTAAGAGGGGGAGGAGGGAGGTAGGAAGATAGGAGGGAGAGGGAGAAGGAAGGAATAAGATAGGAGGACGAAGGAAGGTGGAAGAGGGTGGGAAGAAAAGGAGAATAAGGGTGTCTGAGGAAACGTTGAAGGAAAGGTGGGGAGGGAGTTAAGATGGAAGGGAGGTGTGGGAGGGAAGGAGGAAGGTACGGTGAGAGGGAAGGTGGATGGGAGGGAGAGTGAGGGGGAAGGTGGGAGGTTCAAAGGGGATGGGAGGATGGAAGGCGGGATGGAAGTGGGAGGAAAGGTGGAAGGGAGGATGGATGGAAGGTGGAAAGAAGATTGGTGGAAAGGTGGAAGGGAGAGGATGAGGAAAGGTGTAGGGGAGGGTGAAAGGATAGAAAGGGGTAGGGTGGGAAGGTGGAAGAGAAGGAGACAGGAAAGTAAGTGGAAGAAAAAGACAGGAGAGAGAGAGAGAGAGAGAGAGAGAGAGAGAGACCTTTATGTGAGGTAAAAGGAAATAACACCAGCCAGAAGACATTCGACGTCCTTCCTAGGACTATTAGGACATTCGATGTCCATCTTGGGATATATAATTAGGGAGGTCAATGTCCCTCCTGTGAAAATTAGTGCGGTCGACGTCCATCCTGGAAAAATTACCAGCCATAACCTAGGAGGCCAAATTGGGCGGCCAGACAGACCCTATCAGGTAATTACCCCCTGAAGTGATGATAGTGGTGACAGTAGTGCTGGTGGTGATGACAGTAGTGATGCCCGTGGTGACAGCAGTGATGGTGGGGGTGATGGTGATAGTAGTGATGGTGGAGATAGTTACGATAGTGGTGGTGATAGTAGTGGTGGTGGTGGTGATAGTAGTGGTGGTGGTGGTGGTGGTGGTGGTGGTGGTGGTGGTGGTGGTGGTTGTGGTGGTAGTGGTGGTGGTTGTGGTTGTGGTGGTGGTGGGGGGTGGTGGTGGTGGTGGTAGTGGTTGTGGTGGTGGTGGTGTGGTTGTGGTGGTGGTGGTGGTGGTGGTGGTGGTTTGTGGTGGTAGTGGTTGTGGTGGTGGTGGTGGTTGTGGTTGTGGTGGTGGTGGTGGTGGTGGGGGTGGTGGGGTGGTGGGGGTGGTGGTGGTGGTGGTTGTGGTTGTGGTAGTGGTGGTGGTGGTGGTGGTTGTGGTGGTGGTGGTGGTGGTGGTGGTGGTGGTGGTGGTGGGGGGTGACTTATCTTTTGTGTACAGAGAGAGTGGACCAGGGTGGGTAATGTTAGGTCAGGAGACATGCTGATGATGATGATGATGATGATGATGATGATGATGACTTTCAGAGGTGATAGTGAGCAGGACGGCTAGAGAGGGTGGAAGGTGGGCAGAACGGCTAGAGAGGGTGTAAGTGGGTAGGGGCTAGAGACAGGACTAGAGAGAAGGGTGGGTAGGACGAGAGGGTGTAAGGGTGGGCAGGACGGCTAGAGGGTGTAAGGGTGGGCAGGACGGCTAGAGAGGGTGTAAGGGTGGGCAGGACGGCTAGGGAGGGTGTAAAGTAGTGGCGAATGTGTTCTCCGAAAGCATGAATATCTTTTTGAATTCGACGATAAATATTCTTTATTTCAAACTTTTTTCACTCATATCTCGAAAGATACTGTTTTCAAGCCGCTATACAGTAGCATTAAAGTGAGCCAGAACTCTAGGTATCCTTAACAGTTATATATGGAGTTATTTGTCATATATCAATATAAATCGAACATTTTGTACTACTACTTTGCTGTCACTCGGAATCGAGTATGACGCTCATCCAGCTATGATACAATGATATGAGTTATTAAGGATGTCACCTTCATTGGTGAGCTCTGAGGTGACTCGAGAGGCCGATATGAGATCAGCAGGGCCGTCCACATATGTTGCGCGTGTGGAGGGCTACATCTAGTGTGGGAGGGGAGGCGATACCATCTTTCCGGCGCTCGAACTTGTCTGCCTCGGTATGCAGTCGGGCTAACTCGAAAGTACTGATACCTTCTTGTGTGGTGATTCTCCAAGCATTACGGTGTGGGGTAGTCGTCTCCCAGGTTAGGGGATCGATTTGGCACCTTTTCTGGTTTGTCTTAAGACTATCCTTGTACCTTTTCAGTTGCCCGCCAGCGTTACGATTGCCATTCGTTAGATGACTGTAAAGTAGCTACTTTGGCAGTCTACTGTCGTCCATGCGGGTAACATTATGTATGAGCCAATGAGCTGCAAGGGGGGCGGGAGCTTATTAGCCTAATACCGTCACTTAAAAAAAATAAAAATAAAAACTCTTTGCATTCTCCCCAGGATGAAAAAGCAATTACGTATCCTCCCCAGGGTGAAACGATCACAAACGTATCTTACTTTGGGTGAAACGCTCATTAAAAGGTTCTTCTCGGGGATGAGTCATTAGCATGCGTTCCCCTAGGTAATTTATCAAGCAAGACAGTATCCCCTTGACGACATGCTGACTGCCCTCCCTGTGACAAAACATTCATTGTCCTACTTTGTCGAAACGATCACCCCTCCCGTAACTAAACGTCCATTAACATGTCCACCCTGTGACAAAACGTTCACTGTGGTGTCTCTCCTTGACGAAACGTTCACTATGGTGTCCTCCCGTGACGAAACGTTCACCATGGTGTCCTCCCGTGACGAAACGTTCACAATAGTGTCCTCCCGTGACGAAATGTTCACTGTGGTGTCCTCCCGTGACAAAATGTTCACTGTGGTGTCCTCCCGTGACAAAATGTTCACTGTGGTGTCCTCCCGTGACGAAACGTTCACTATGGTGTCCTCCCTTGACGAAACGTTCACTATGGTGTCCTCCCGTGACGAAACGTTCACTATGGTGTCCTCCCGTGACAAAATGTTCACTGTGGTGTCCTCCCGTGACGAAACGTTCACTATGGTGTCCTGTAACGAAATGTTCACTATGGTGTCCTCCCGTGACGAAACGTTCACTATGGTGTCCTCCCTTGACGAAACGTTCACTATGGTGTCCTCCCGTGACGAAACGTTCACTATGGTGTCCTCCCGTGACAAAATGTTCACTGTGGTGTCCTTCTGTAACGAAATGTTCACTATGGTGTCTTCCCGTGACGAAATGTTCACTATGGTGTCTTCCCGTGACGAAATGTTCACTGTGGTGTCCTTCTGTGACGAAATGTTCACTATGGTGTCCTTCTGTAACGAAATGTTCACTATGGTGTCTTCCCGTGACGAAATGTTCACTGTGGTGTCCTTCTGTGACGAAATGTTCACTATGGTGTCCTGTGACGAAATGTTCACTATGGTGTCCTCCCGTGACGAAATGTTCACTATGGTGTCCTTCTGTAACGAAATGTTCACTATGGTGTCCTCCCGTGACGAAATGTTCACTGACGTATCCTCCCTATTCACTAAGGCATTCGTCGTGTGACGAAACGTTCACTAAATGCAAAAAAATCCCCGTTCTTGGCTTACCACACACACACTGCCCCGAATTCCTGGGAGAGAATAAGAAGTGGTGGCGCCGCGCCTTCCTCCCGCGTCCCCTCACTCACCTCCACCTTGGCACAATACGGTCGTCACGGCCTCATGAACGTGCTACACCAGCCCGGGAGACACAATAAGGTCGTTAAAGCCTCGGAGAATGGTTTAGATCCCACTTTCCGGACTAGCAAGACACAGAAAGGTCATCAGAAACCCAGAATAAGGTTTAGAGTCCACATACTCAAGTTGGATGGCAAAATAAGGTCATGAAATACTTGGAAAGGGGTATGGATTGTACATCAACGGCCTGGAAGAAACAATAAGGTCATCAAACTTCCGTAAAAAGGTTTAGATCCCACAAACACTGTTTGAGAGACACGGGAGGACATTCGGAGCTCCATAAAAGGGTTTAGATCCACATTACTGGCCCTGGAGATATAGGAGTGTTGCAAAGCTTCGGAAAAAGGTTTAGATCCCACATCCTTTGTCTGACATTACCAGTAAAGTTCCCATGAAAAGATTTGGATCGTACGTCACCCACACAATTAAATAATCAAAGCCTCGAAAGGAGATTTTGCTCCCACGTCACCGACCCAAGAGACACAAGAACGTCGTTAAAGCTGAGGAAAATATTGGAATCCCACAACCGAAGTCTGGAGGGACATCTGAAGGTCGCGGAGAAAAAAGTTCAGATCTTACATCATCTCCCAGAAGACAAAAGAAAGTAATAAAAGCCCATGGAAATGGTTTGAATCCTTTTTCACCCACCTGGAAGACAGAGGAAGACTTCAAAGTATTATAAAAAAAAATTAAATCCAGGACCCTCGAGCCAAAAGATAAAATAAGGTAATGAAAGCCTTTGAAAGAGAATTTAGAGCCAATATCATATGCGTAAGAGACACAGTAACTCGGTCAAAATCTCGAAAAAAGTTTAGACCCCACAAACACGACCTGCAGACACGGCAAGACATTCTTGGCCCCATAAAAAGATCTAAATCCTACATTCTTGGCTGGCACACAGAATTAGGTTTCCAGATTCCTTCATCTGCCTCCCGGGCGACGAAATAAGGTAATCAGACCTTGGGAAAATGGTCTGGATCTCACATATGCTACCTTCCTAAAACTGGAGTCTTTAGAACTTTGTAAGAAATCATTAGATCTTATTTACTGTCTTGAACATGAAATAAAGTTACAGTATCCCTAGAAAAGAGCTTAGATCCGACATCTCTCACCTTGCGGTGCTCCATATAAGGATTTGGATCCCACATAATCGTTTTAGGACGCAAATTAAATTAGTCAAAGACTATGTGTAAATTTTTAATTGATAAAGTAGAGATTTAAAATTTTTAACTATCTATCTATTTATATGTTGTCACTAACCTTTCCGAGAAAGAATGTGCGTGGGTTCAACATCGTCAACACGAACTTTGCTGCTAACAGAAATTGTCAACCTTTAGTGTCAAACAATAATTTAAGCTTGCAAATTGCTGAGGGGTCTGTACCTTGGGTGCTTTTAACGAGGTGAGCTTTTGAAGTGGTTTCCTTCATAATATCGTAGCCCAATTTGATACTCCACTGTGATACTGACCTTAATCTTCATTATTACCAAAATATAACCACACACACACACACACACACACACACACACACACACACACACACACACACACCCTGATCGCAGGAGCTTCTCTACACCCCTGGGCGTCCCTTAAGTGAATCCCCCTAGTTAGAAGCTGATATGTGTCCTCTCTATCCTCCCCTGTACTCTCTCTCTCTCTCTTCTCTGTCTTTCTTTATCCACTAAATCCTCTTTATGGACCCCGGTGAGTGGTTGAATATTCATATTTTATCTGTATAAAAGCAGTGTGTGTGTCTGATGAGAGGCTGAGAGTAAGAAAGGTGGAGGTGAGGTGAGGTGAGGTCAGGTCAGGTGGAGAGAGGTGAGGTGAGGAGAGGTGGGAGGTGGAGGTGGGTGGGAGGTGAGGTGGAGGTGAGGTGAGGTGAGGTGAGGTGAGGTGAGGTGGGAGGTCAGGTGGGAGAGGAGGAGGTGGAGGTGAGGTGGAGGGAGGTGAGGTGAGAGGGGTGGAGGAGGTGGAGGTCAGGTGGAGAGAGGGGAGGTGTGGAGAGAGGTGGAGGTGAGGTGAGGTCAGGTGGAGAGAGGTGAGGTGGAGGTGTTGAGGTGAGGTGGGAGGTGAGGAGGTGCAGGTGCGGTGGAGGTGAGGTGCGGTGAGTTGAGGTGGAGAGAGGTGGAGGTGAGGGGTGCGGTGAGTTGAGGTGAGGTGAGGTCAGGTGGAGAGAGGTGAGGAGTAAATATAAGAGCATTGGGGGGCGCTATGAAGGGGTGAAAAGAGATGAGGTGAAGTAGAGAGAAGAGAGGAAGGGAGAGAAAGACGAGAAGATGAAGAAGAGGACAAGAGATAGTTGAGGAGAGTACAGAAGACGGTGAAGTGAGAAGAGAAAGGGAGAGAAAGAAGACGGAGAGATGAGAAGAGAAAGAGGAGGAGGGAGAGAAGTATAAGAAGTGACGAATGACGGAGGAATGAAGAGGTGAGGAATTAAGTGAGAAAATTGGTCGAGTAGGAAGAGAAAACGACTAATGTGAGAAAATGGAGGAGAAACGGAGTAGATTAATCCTAAATATCTGGAGCGAGAGAAAAGACAAAAATGGAAGCGAAGAAGTGAATAAAGAAGAAAAACGTGAAGAGTCAAATAAAGTTAGTGGAAATAGATAGATAAAGTAAAAGTAATAGGAGAAAGAGATACGAATGATAAAGAAACAAAAGGATAATGATGATAAAAGTGTGATAAGGACACAGAGGAGAACTGTGTAATACCAAAAAATCGTTGACCGTAATAACGATGTTTGATGTCACTTGGTCACACTGATGAGGATAATGCTCCTCTTTCTTCCTCTTCCTCTTCTTTCCTGCTCTTCTTCTTTCCTCCTCTTCCTCTTCTTCTTTCTTCCTCTTCTTCTTCTTTCCTGCTCTTCCTCTTTTTTCTTCCTCTTCTTCTTCTTTCCTCCTCTTCCTTTTCTTCTTTTTTCGACTTCTCCCTCTCCTTTCATTAACCTTTCTTACTTCCTATTTTTCCCTCTTTACTCTCGTCTTCTTCCTCTTCACCATCTTCTTTTATTGAGTTATTTACCCTTCTTCCATTTTTCTCTTCATTATCTGTTTTTTCTCTTGTTTTCTTATTTATTTCTTTATCGCCATAATCTTACACAAACTTGCAATTATTTTCTTCATTTCTCCTTTATTATTCTTATTATTTTCCTCTTCCTATTCTTTCCTTTGTTAACCTAAATTCTCCTCTTCCTCTTCTGTTATTTTTAATCTCTTCTATTCTTACAAACACAATCTCTTTATATTTTCTTTTCTCTCTACTTTCTCTCTGTCTCATCTCTTCCTACACCATAAGCCTCCACTCTTGTCCTTCCTCTTTTATTGTTCCTTATCTTTGTCTATTTATTCGTCTTTATTTACTTTCTCCAGTATTTATTTATTTTTTCTTAGTATTGTGATTTATTATTTATTTTCGTCTCCTGTTTGTTTATCTCTCTCTCTCTCTTTTCCCTTCCCTCCACTCCCCTATCTCTTTCCCCTCATCTATCTCTCCTCCCCTTCTCTCTCTCTCTCTCTAAATTCCCTCTCTTTCTTTTCTCCCTCCTCCCTCCAATCTCTCTTTCCTCACCCTCCCTCTCATTCCTCCCCCTTCCCTCCATTCCTCTCTCTCTAATCCCTCCCCTCCTCCAGCCTCCTTCCTCCCTCTTTCCTACCCCCCCTTTCCCCCATCCTTTCCTCCTCCCCCCCCCTCCCCCACCACCCCCTCCCCACATTCTCTCTCTTTAATACCGAGAAAAATGGATCCATTCACCTCTCCCCTGGTCGAACCGCACTAGTATATAACTCGGGGCACAAAGAAGCTAAACTTACGCGGGCTCTTAGGACGACAAGCCAATGTTTCACGCAGGTAATATCGCCCGCACCGACGCCCCCGTAACTTACCTCCTCCATCTCCTGATAATGGAGGCACCTATGCATGACCCAGATTAATTTATTATTATTATTATTATTATTATTATTATTATTATTATTATTATTATTATTATCGTTGTTATTATCGTTATTATTATTATTTTATTTTTTAGGCTTTCTTTTTCTAGTAATTTCTTTCAGTATTTCTGTAATTTATCTTCTCCGTCTTTGTTTCGTGATTCTTTTGGTTCCTTTCTTTAACTCTTTTTCTATATTTTTTCTTCTACTTTTACTCATACTTTCTTTCTTCGTAATTTCTCTTATAGTTTCCTTCTTTCTTTCGTTTTTCGTACTTTCTTTCATTTCAACTATTTTTCTATTGCACATTATTATTTACTTTCAAAGATCCTCTCTCTCTCTCTCTCTCTCTCTCTCTCTCTCTCTCTCACATTCATTCTTTCTTTAGCATTTTTTTTTCATTCTGCAACTTCTTCTATCTATGCAAAGTAATATTCCCAATCACATTACGAATTCACGATAAAGAAAAAAGAATAAGAAATGAATGAATCAAAAAATAAACAAAAAACAATGTTAAAAAAATCTAAACAAACAAATCAATTAACAAAGAAACTGAAATAACGCAACAAAACTACAAACCAGACTAAAAAAAAAGAGAAAAATCAATAAAAATCAGAAAATGTTTATTAATGTTTTAAATCAGTAAATATATGAATAAATTACCATAATGAATTAGATTACATGACATGAATACATTACAGGTATCACAGGACCACTATAAGGGGTGTTACCTGGTTGTTAATTATAGTGATGTACAGGTAACACAAGAGTTGTTCAATAATTCAACGAAAGAGAGAGAGAGAGAGAGAGAGAGAGAGAGAGAGCAAACAGACAGACAGAAATATCTTTTAATATTTATCAGTTGAAGTCTACTGTATGAAATAAATGAATATAGATGTTAAAGTTCAAAAATACAACATAACAACAATAGAAAAACAACACCAACAACATAACAACATTCACGGCAATAACCACAACAGCCACCAATAACAACACAACAACAACCACAACATACCAACAA
The DNA here is from genome assembly GCF_018991925.1 of Homarus americanus. Lineage (NCBI taxonomy): Eukaryota > Metazoa > Arthropoda > Malacostraca > Decapoda > Nephropidae > Homarus > Homarus americanus. The sequence goes on from NW_024737068.1 coordinate 11,276,836, forward strand.
CAACAATCACAACAACAACAATCACAACAACAACATTCACTCTACATAAGTGTCATATTATACACTAAACTTACACTGACTTTAATGAAGAAAAAAATATCTAGCTCGTTTCTGTGTAATGTCAAGTAAATAGAAAATTGTGAAGAGAAATTAAAAAAAAAAACAGCGAGAAATTCAACGGTTTGGTCTGGTATAAAAAGATAACTAGATAAACGTAATACAATAAATAGAGGTAACTGGATAAATAGAATAGAGTAAATAGAGATAACAAACTCAACAGAATAAAATAAAGATAACTAGATAATCATAATAAGAGATAACCAGATAAACAGATTAAAAATAAATAGAGATAATTACATAACTATAATAAAAATAAATAAAGAGTAACTAGATAAGCAGAATAAATAGATAACTAGATAAAATAATAAAAATAAATAGAGATAATTAGATAAATATAATAAATATAAAGAGAAAATAAGATAAAAACAATATTATATACATAATATATTCGCCTTTTAGACAATGTGAGGGAGGAAGGGAGGAAGAGAGAGGAGGGGGAAAGGGGAGGGGAAGGACGAGAGGAGAGGGGAGAGAGAGGAGGGGAAGGGAGAGGGGGAAGAGGGAAGGGGAGGGGGATTAGGAAAGACTGGGTGGTCATTTATATTCCATGCATAGCCCACCTAAATTGCCCGAATGACCACTTAATGTCTCAGCCTGGTCAGTCGTACATTTAACCTTATCATCGGCAGTGCTTCATTCCAAACTAGGATACGATCTCTGCTTTCCTGCTGATCTCTTAACAGACAATTGGGTAGAATGAAAGTAGATGTATTATATTATATACCCAATAAATAAGTAAATAAATAAATAAATTCAATAAATACCCGCCCCCCAAAATGTAAATAAATAAATAAAATAAATAAATAAATAAAATGAAAATAAATAAATAAATAAAACACTAGCCCGTTTCCTCGAGGCCTTTAATTCCTTAAACTGAACAAAAAAAAAACAATAAAATGCTTAAAAAAAAGTCTTGTTAATGCTCTAAATTCAAACCAAGTTAAGGAGGAGTGATCATAGTTAGTGAGGAGGAAGAGGGATGGGCGTGTGTCTGGTAATTTACGTATTGTATTTACAGAAACTCCCCCTGCGGTAAAACATTCAGAGAGAGGTAAGGTGTGAGGAAAGATAGGTGAGGGAGAGGTTAGTGAGGGGAGGGGGGAGTTAGGTGGAGGGTGGTGTTGATGTTAGGGAAGGTGATGTTGTGTTGGTGTTTAGTGGGAGGGGGTGCTGGTGTTAGGAGGAGGGATGCTGGTGTTAGAGGGGTGCTGGTGTTAGGGAGGGGGTGCTGGTGTTAGGGGGGTGGTGGTGTTAGGGAGAGGGGGGTGCTGGTGTTAGAGGAGGGGATGCTGGTGTTAGAGGGGTGGGAGGGGGTGCTGGTGTTAGGGGAGGGGGGCTGGTGTTAGGGGAGGGGGTGGTGGTGTTAGAGGAGGGTGTTGGTGTTAGAGACGGGGTTGGGTGTTAGAGGAGGGGATGCTGGTGTTAGAGAGGTGGGGTTAGAGGAGGGAGTGCTGGGTTAGAGAGGGGCTGGTGATAGAGGGGGGTGCTGGGTTGAGAGGGGGGCTTGGAGGGGGGGGGTGCTGGTGTTAGAGGAGGAGGGGTGCTGGTGTTGTGGGTGGAGGAGGGGGTGCTTGGGGGAGGAGGGGTGCTAGTTAGAGGAGGGGCTGGTGTTAGAGGAGGGGGTGCTGGGTTAGGAGGAGGCTGGTGTTAGGGGAGGCAGGGGTGTTGGTGGAGGAAGGGGGTGCTGGTGTTAGGGAGGGGGTGGTATTAGGGAGGGGGTGCTGGTGTTAGGGGAGGAGGGGGAGTGTTAGGAGGGGGTGTTGGTGTTAGGGAGGGGGGTGCTGGTGTTAGGAAGGGGGTGCTGGTGTTAGGGGAAGGTACTGTGTGGGGAGGGGTGCTGGTGTTAGGGGAGGGGTGTTGGTGTTAGAGGAGGGGGGGTGCTGGTGTTAGGGGAAGGGGGTGCTGGTGTTAGGGAGGGGGCTGTGTTAGGGGGGGAAAGGGGAGGTGCTGGTGTTAGGAGGGGTGCTGGTGGTGTTAGGGAGAGGTGCTGGTGTTAGAGGAGGGGGTGCTGGTGTTAGGAGGGGGTGTTAGGGGGTGCTGGTGTTAGGGGAGGGGGTGCTGGTGTTAGGAGGGGGGTGCTGGTGCTAGGGGAATGGGTAGTGTTCTCTTAATTGGCTAATTAGACAATTTTCTGGAGTGTAAACCTTTAGGATCAGGACTATTTCTCCCCTCCCCACCTTTATTGACCCTGGTATTGTGAGCAAAACTGTGAGAGAGAGAGAGAGAGAGAGAGAGAGAGAGAGAGAGAGAGAGAGAGAGAGAGAAATTTTTCTCCCCTTTTTCATATTTTCAGCTTCATATTTATTTCCCTGTTTCCTCCGATCTTCTCCCTCGACTTATTTCTCATCCATTTATTCCATTCTTCTTCCATTTTCATTCCTAACCTTCCTATCTCAACTCTCTCTTTACTTTTATGCTCATTCTTCCTCTTTCTTTCCCTACCTTTCTCCCCTCCATTGCCCTCTCTTCATATTTATTTCCCTGTTTCCTCCGATCTTCTCCCTCGACTTATTTCTCATCCATTTATTCCATTCTTCTTCCATTTTCATTCCTATCCTTCCTATCTCAACTCTCTCTTTACTTTTATGCTCATTCTTCCTCTTTCTTTCCCTACCTTTCTCCCCTCCATTGCCCTACTCTGTCAAACTCCTCTTTCCCTTGTCTTTTCTCTTTTAATTTTCCTTCTCTAACTTTTCCTTTCATCTTGTCTTCTACTCATGCTCTATATTCCTTTTCCTTCTCCATGCCATCCCTGTTACCTCTCTCTTCCTTCCTTCCTCCTTCTTTACACCTATCTCCCCTTGTATCCTCCTGCCTCTTCCTGTTCCCTCCTCCGTGCCATTCTGTTCCTCCTCGTTTCTCCCTTTATTTTCCTTTCTCCTTCGTTTCACCTTCTTTCTCCTTCTTCCATCTTCCTGTTCATTCTTCCTCCACTTCATATCTCTCTCTCTCTCTCTCTCATTTCTTCCTCTTCACCATACTCCTCTTTATTCAATCACCCTTTCACCTCTCCCTTCCTTTCTTCTTCTCTTCCCTCCTCCCGTCCCGTTATCCTCCCTTTACTTCTGTCACTCTCATTTCTCCTTCCTTCCTCCTTCCTTCCACCTCTGCACCTCCCCTTCCTCCCTCTCAGGTCGCTCACATATCCGGCAGGGGGGGGGGGGTCGAGGACTGCACACAAGGAGACAAGTAGTGTCCTGGTGGCAACACTGGACACCATTGTGGTAAATAAACACCAAGTTACGATTCAAGAATTTTTATTTCATCTTACCCAACTTATGAGCCAAAAGGGGAGATGGGGAGGGGGGAGGAGGGAGGGGGGAGGGGGGGAAGAAGGTGTGCCGCGGAAACATATATTTTACCTCTTAACACATTGAGGTTTACGTCCCGAAGAAATGTGTAAAGCGAAGTGTTGTTATAGTGTGTATCCCGCTTCATGTATGTCTGTCACAGTATTATTGTCTTTCCTATATTATATCTCCTGTCAGTTAATTCATTCCTCCATAGACTGGATTTCTAAGAACGTCCCCGCCACGATATTTTTATTTTTTTTATATTAATAATTTTTATCCTCCAACAGTTCAACTCGTCCTACTTCACACAGACACACACAAGTTTGATCTCTGTTTACTGGGAAATTCGTTCTCCAATGGTTTACAACCTCAAAGTTTTCTTTGGGTAAAATGTCATCCCGTAAAAACTGCGGAAACAAATAACGCATCCAGTTACGAGAGTTTGAGTGCCAGCTAAGACACTTTTTTGATCAATAAGCTTGTGCCTGAGGGTGAACTTAGATGCCTTTTCATACCTTCAGTTGAGTCATAATTCAACATTGACATCTATAAGAGAAAAGACTTACTGGAATAGTATTGAAGGGATACGATCTCGTGTAGAATATAAAAATATTCGAGTATTAGATTTTCTTTTCTTGTGTGGTGAGGAGGTGCTTACTACTAGTACTTGCATATGTCCTTATATATATCATGTTTTAGGGGGTAATCGTCTCATAACAAAACATTCAATATACTGTCCAATGTTTTTCTGATTTTGTCTCGAAAATGCGAACTGATAAATCACAGAGGAACAATTATAAACATAATTGATACTAACGTAACTAACCTGAACTAACGTAACCTAACGTAATTTAAGTTAAGTCTGGTTATGTTAAGGTAACGCAGGATGTCTTAAATTTTACCATATAAACTAATTTTCAGAGACAAAACTATAATGGATGTACAGAAAATTAAGTAGGACAGTGGGAGAACTTCCGCCTCGTACTCAGTGAGAGGTGGTTGCGGCCTCGATGGTACTCATTGTTGGGGCTTCGATGGTACTCATTGTTGGGGCTACGATGGTACTCAGTGAGAAGTGGCTGGGGCCTCGATGGCACTCAATGAGAGGTGGCTTGGCCCTCAACGGCACTCAGTGAGAGGTGGTTGGGCCCTCAATGGTACTCAGTGAGAGGTGGTTGGGCCCTCAATGGTACTCAGTGAGAGGTGGCTGGGTCCTCAATGGTACTCAGTGAGAGGTGGTTGGGCCCTCAATGGTACTCAGTGAGAGGTGGTTGGGCCCTCAATGGTACTCAGTGAGAGGTGGTTGGGCCCTCAATGGTACTCAGTGAGAGGTGGTTGGGCCCTCAATGGTACTCAGTGAGAGGTGGTTGGGCCCTCAATGGTACTCAGTGAGAGGTGGCTGGGCCCTCAATGGTACTCAGTGAGAGGTGGCTGGGGCTTAGAATAACTTTACCGAGTATTGCGTTGAGCACGTATTCCCGGGTCTATGCTCCCCGCGACTGGGAAAAAATCGGTAAAATGTTTGCCTCTTGAGTGCTCGGCGTCAAGGATGATCCCACTTGAGACGCACGATATCTAATACCATGAAGGGATATTAGATTTAAATTAAAAGGGAACGAATGGACCAGTTCTTCTTAAATCATCTGGTGGCTCAGTGGTGACTCTCGCGCCTCACTCAGTGAGTAGTGATTCCAACCAATCTGGCAGAGCTTAATATATTTCCACAAATTATTTAAAGTTCAATGAGATTCAGTCTATATTAAAGAAAAAAATGCATTTTAAGATATGTTTGTACCTACATCGGAGGCGACCAAATCTCACTAATTGGCTGTTCAGTTATCATACGGCAGGTGAGTTAGCCAGCGGTAAAGCGTTTACAGTATATGTAATGAATTTAGTAAAGCTGGACTCAATAACATAGGTTAATTTGGCTAGGCTTGGATTAGTTGGGTTAGGTTTACAATTCAATTCAACCAGGGTGACGAGTGGCGAGGTGTCGGGAGTGACCGATTATCCAGAAACCAAATGACAGACAAAACTCAGTTGACGAATATTTCAGACATTTTGGTTATTGTCTGTCACTAGGCACTTGTTAAATATTAAAAAATGAAAATTGCGTTTAGTGCACATATTGGCTTTACTGTTACTGTTAGTGATTGGTAAATATAACACTGACACACTGATGACTGCTACAGCCAGTTCCAGCTCTACTGTAAGCGGACACTAAGACGCCAATAGCCCAAGGACCGTAATACTAATTTAAATTAAAATAATCCTAATTATACAAAGTATCTGTTTTATGGATAGACCTGGAAATCCGTCTGGAAAAAAATGACTGAAATACAACACTGGCGTCCCCGGTTCTGACAAAATTGGATGCAAATGTACATTCATTTGCTGGGAAAACCTTATTGTCCGGAGCTCTTCACACACTTTGTACAAGACAAACAAAGGTAGCTTCCTGAAAGAAGTTCAAATACTTGCTATAGTTTTACCCAACAATGAAATAACACACACGACATGTCAGAGAGGTGATGTGTCATGTTAACTGCTTAGGAAATAAATAAAAAAAAAGATAATGAAATCATTCAGCAGCAGATTCCTTGAAGCCATGGTAACACACATGAGGGACACTTAATACCTTGACCTGGGCCCCAGATGTTAGCCACCAGGAACACAGGTCTGTGATAATAACATCACCTACATTACAGGAGATGTTAGACATTAAAATAACATTTCTTGGGATTCCTAGAAGTGCAAGAAACAACTGGTCTCAATTTGTCAATTTTCATTTTGATGGCTGGTTATCTTACAACAGTTTATTAATGTGTAGGTTATCTTACAACTGTTTAGTGATGTGTAGGTTATCTTACAACAGTTTATTAATGTGTTGGTTAATTTACAACAGTTTAGTGATGTGTTGACTTTCTTACAACAGTTTATTAATGTGTAGGTTATCTTACAACAGTTTATTAATGTGCTAGCTATCTTACAACAGTTTAATGATGTGTTGGTTATCTTACAACTGTTTATTACTGTGTTGGTTATCTTACAACAGTTTAGTGATGTGTTGGTTATCTTACAACAGTTTAGTGATGTGTTGGTTATCTTACAAGTGTACACGTGTCCAGTAATATCATAACTTAATAAGCCAAGTCATCCTGTGATGGAGGATCCCCTTGGCCAAGTCATGGTGGGGTGCCATATAAAATAAATCATTTAGGCCGCCCAAAATGATGGAGCCGACCCTGTCTTCACCCCCCACCCCCTCCCAAACCACCACCACCACTTCCCGCCTCCTGCTCCTCCTAAACAAACTCAAACAAACGTACAGTTGTAAACAAGTTCTTTCAGAGGTCCTCACCATCTAAGTAAGAAACGTTTCCTCAGAACAACAGTGCTGACGTGATCAACGCTCTTCCTTTTAGTCTAGTTTATTTAGTTTGTTCTTACATTTCAGGAGACTTGTGGTAAACAACATTGTGGTGGCTGCCACTTCACGATGGTTTATGTTAAAACAAAAATAACGGAAAAGGGATTTTAAACCATTTATTTCATAGAAAAATAAGCTAAATAAGCCTTACTAAATCCCCGGTCACAGTCATAGGCTTGTGGGCCGTGGGTTCGAATCCTGGCGGGTTGAGGTGTTGATTGTATGTAGAAGTCCGCGTGCTTTATTGGGCTAATGAAATATATATATATATATATATATATATATATATATATATATATATATATATATATATATATATATATATATATATATATATATATATATATATATATGAGAGGTAGTTTGGTCTTGCCAACATTAGTCGTCTTACACTCGTCAAGACACCAGCCGTTCGGTCTGTTCTTTCTTACGACCTTCATTGTTCAGTGTTATTAGTAATCTAGTTATGGTTATGATCTATTACAGAATAACTA